>NW_025064047.1:0-3519 GCF_018152265.1 Drosophila ficusphila | reverse complement strand
TATTGTTATTTTCGAATTTTTGGTCAATATTTTGTAATTTTTTATGACCCTCGGACTTGTCAAAATTTGCAAGAAATGGGTTTGCAGAAAGTGACCAGATCCCAGCACTGCTTGTGCCCATAACTTTGAAATTCTTACCCGATTTAAAAGTGGAATGTCTCTGAATTTGTTATTAAAATATCTATCTAGCTGCATTATTGGCTTATTTCAATCTCTTAGGTTAATATTTTGTACTTTAGACCCCCGACCTGTCAAAATCAAAAAAAAAAATGGGTTTGCAGAAAAGTGACCAGATCCCAGCACTGCTTAGCCCATAACTTTTGAAATTTTTACTCGATTTAAAAGGGAATACCACTCTGAATTTGTTATTAAAATATCTATCTAGCTGCATTATTGGTTTATTTTCGAATTTTTGGTCAATATTTTGTAATTTTTTATGACCCTCGACTTGTATCAAAATTTAAAAAAAATGGGTTTGCAGAAAATTGACCAGATCCCAGCACTGCTTAGCCCATAACTTTTGAAATTTTTACCCGATTTAAAAGTGGAATACCTCTGGAATTTGTTATTAAAATATCTATCTAGCTGCATTATTGGTTTATTTTCGAATTTTAGGTTAATATTTTGTAATTTTTTATGACCCCCGACCTGTCAAAATTGGCAAAAAAAAAATGGGCTTGCAGAAAAGTGACCAGATCCCAGCACTGCTTAGCCCATGTAACTTTTGAAATTTTTACCCGATTTAAAAAAAAAGTGGGAACACCTCTCTGAATTTGTTATTAAAATATCTATCTAGCTGCATCATTGGCTTATTTTCGAATTTTTGGTCAATATTTTGTAATTTTTTATGACTCGGGACTTGTCAAAATTTGAAAGATGGGTTTGCAGAAAATTGACCAGATCCCAGCACTGCTTAGCCTCCATAACTTTTGAAATTTTTACCCGATTTAAAAGTGGAATACCACTCTGAATTTGTTATTAAAATATCTATCTAGCTGCATTATTGGTTTATTTTCGAATTTTTGGTCAATATTTGGTAATTTTTTATGACCTGACTTGTCAAAAATTTAAAAAATGGGTTTGCAGAAAAGTGACTAGATCCTAGCACTGCTTAGCCCATAACTTTTGAAATTTTTAACTGATTTAAAAGTGGAATACCTCTCTGAATTTGTTATTAAAATATCTATCTAGCTGCATTATTGGTTTATTTTCGAATTTTTGGTCAATATTTTGTAATTTTCATGACCTCGACCTGTCAAAATTTGCAAAAAATGGGTTTGCAGAAAAGTGACCAGATCCCAGCACTGCTTAGCCCAAACTTTTGAAATTTTTACCCGATTTAAAAGTGGAATACCTCTCTGAATTTGTTATTAAAATATCTATCTAGCTGCATTATTGGTTTATTTTCGAATTTTTGGTCAATATTTTGTAATTTTTTATGACCTCGACCTGTCAAAATTTGCAAAAAATGGGTTTGCAGAAAAGTGACCAGATCCCAGCACTGCTTAGCCCAAACTTTTGAAATTTTTACCCGATTTAAAAGTGGAATACCTCTCGAATTTGTTATTAGAATATCTATCTAGCTGCATTATTGGTTTATTTTCGAATTTTTGGTCAATATTTTGTAATTTTTTATGACCCCCCGACCTGTCAAAATTTGCAAAAAAATGGGTTTGCAGAAAAGTGACCAGATCCCAGCACTGCTTAGCCCAAACTTTTGAAATTTTTACCTGATTTAAAAGTGGAATACCTCTCTGAATTTGTTATTAAAATATCTATCTAGCTGCATTATTGGTTTATTTTCGAATTTTTGGTCAATATTTTGTAATTTTTTATGACTTCGACCTGTCAAAATTTGCAAAAAATGGGTTTGCAGAAAAGTGACCAGATCCCAGCACTGCTTAGCCCATAACTTTTGAAATTTTTACCCGATTTAAAAGTGGAATACCTCTCTGAATTTGTTATTAAAATATCTATCTAGCTGCATTATTGGTTTATTTTCGAATTTTTGGTCAATATTTTGTAATTTTTTATGACTCCCGACCTGTCAAAATTTGCAAAAAATGGGTTTGCAGAAAAGTGACCAGATCCCAGCACTGCTTAGCCCATAACTTTTGAAATTTTTACCCGATTTAAAAGTGGAATACCTCTCTGAATTTGTTGTTAAAATATCTATCTAGCTGCATTATTGGTTTATTTTCGAATTTTTGGTCAATATTTTGTAATTTTTTATGACCCCGACCTGTCAAAATTTGCAAAAATGGGTTTGCAGAAAAGTGACAAGATCCCAGCACTGCTTAGCCCAAACTTTTGAAATTTTTACTTGATTTAAAAGTGGAATACCTCTCTGAATTTGTTATTAAAATATCTATCTAGCTGCATTATTGGTTTATTTTCGAATTTTTGGTCAATATTTTGTAATTTTTTATGACTCCGACCTGTCAAAATTTGCAAAAAATGGGTTTGCAGAAAAGTGACCAGATCCCAGCACTGCTTAGCCCATAACTTTTGAAATTTTTACCCGATTTAAAAGTGGAATACCTCTGAATTTGTTATTAAAATATCTATCTAGCTGCATTATTGGTTTATTTTCGAATTTTTGGTCAATATTTTGTAATTTTTTATGACCCCCGACCTGTCAAAATTTGCAAAAATGGGTTTGCAGAAAAGTGACCAGATCCCAGCACTGCTTAGCCCATAACTTTTGAAATTTTTACCCGATTTAAAAGTGGAATACCTCTCTGAATTTGTTATTAAAATATCTATCTAGCTGCATTATTGGTTTATTTTCGAATTTTTGGTCAATATTTTGTAATTTTTTATGACCCCGACCTGTCAAAATTTGCAAAAAATGGGTTTGCAGAAAAGTGACCAGATCCCAGCACTGCTTAGCCCATAACTTTTGAAATTTTTACCCGATTTAAAAGTGGAATACCTCTGAATTTGTTATTAAAATATCTATCTAGCTGCATTATTGGTTTATTTTCGAATTTTTGGTCAATATTTTGTAATTTTTTATGACCCCTGACCTGTCAAAATTTGCAAAAAATGGGTTTGCAGAAAAGTGACCAGATCCCAGCACTGCTTAGCCCAAACTTTTGAAATTTTTACCCGATTTAAAAGTGGAATACCTCTCGAATTTGTTATTAAAATATCTATCTAGCTGCATTATTGGTTTATTTTCGAATTTTTGGTCAATATTTTGTAATTTTTTATGACCCCCGACCTGTCAAAATTTGCAAAAATGGGTTTGGTAGAAAAGTGACCAGATCCCAGCACTGCTTAGCCCATAACTTTTGGAAATTTTTACCCGATTTAAAAGTGGAATACCTCTCGAATTTGTTATTAAAATATCTATCTAGCTACATTATTGGTTTATTTTCGAATTTTTGGTCAATATTTTGTAATTTTTGCGACCCCCGACCTGTCAAAATTTGCAAAAAATGGGTTTGCAGAAAAGTGACCAGATCCCAGCACTGCTTAGCCCATAACTTTTGGAAATTTTTACCCGATTTAAAA
>NW_025064046.1:0-6865 GCF_018152265.1 Drosophila ficusphila | reverse complement strand
GCATTATTGGTTTATTTTCGAATTTTTGGTCAATATTTTGTAGTTTTTTATGACTTCGACCTTGTCAAATTTTGCGGAAATGGGTTGCAGAAAGGTGACCAGATCCCAGCACTGCTTAGCCCAAACTTTTGAAATTTTTTTTACCCGATTTAAAAGTGGAATACCTCTCTGAATTTGTTGTTAAAATATCTATCTAGCTGCATTATTGGTTTATTTTCGAATTTTTGGTCAATATTTTGTAATTTTTTATGACCCCCGACCTGTCAAAATTTGCAAAAAAAATGGGTTTGCAGAAAAGTGACCAGATCCCAGCACTGCTTATCCCATAACTTTTGAAATTTTTACCCGATTTAAAAGTGGAATGCCTCTCTGAATTTGTTATTAAAATATCTATCTAGCTACATCATTGGTTTATTTTCGAATTTTTGGTCAATGTTTCGTCATTTTTTATGACCCCGACCTGTCAAAATTTGCAAAAAATGGGTTTGCAGAAAAGTGACCAGATCCCAGCACTGCTTAGCCCATAACTTTTGAAATTTTTACCCGATTTAAAAGTGGAATACCTCTCTGAATTTGTTATTCGGATATCTATCTAGCTGCATTATTGGTTTATTTTCGAATTTTTGGTCAATATTTTGTAATTTTTTATGACCCCCGACCTGTCAAAATTTGCAAAAAATGGGTTTGCAGAAAAGTGACCAGAACCCAGCACTGCTTAGCCCATAACTTTTGAAATTTTTACCCGATTTAAAAGTGGAATACCTCTCTGAATTTGTTATTAAAATATCTATCTAGCTGCATTATTGGTTTATTTTCGAATTTTTGGTCAATATTTTTTAATTTTTTATGACCCCCGACCTGTCAAAATTTGCAAAAAAATGGGTTTGCAGAAAAGTGACCAGATCCCAGCACTGCTTATCCCATAACTTTTGAAATTTTTACCCGATTTAAAAGTGGAATGCCTCTCTGAATTTTTTATTAAAATATCTATCTAGCTACATCATTGGTTTATTTTCGAATTTTTGGTCAATGTTTCGTCATTTTTTATGACCCCCGACCTGTCAAAATTTGCAAAAAATGGGTTTGCAGAAAAGTGACCAGATCCCAGCACTGCTTAGCCCAAACTTTTGAAATTTTTACCCGATTTAAAAGTGGAATACCTCTCTGAATTTGTTATTCGAATATCTATCTAGCTGCATTATTGGTTTATTTTCGAATTTTTGGTCAATATTTTGTAGTTTTTTATGACCCCCGACCTGTCAAAATTTGCAAAAAATGGGTTTGCAGAAAAGTGACCAGATCCCAGCACTGCTTAGCCCAAACTTTTGAAATTTTTACCCGATTTAAAAGTGGAATACCTCTCTGAATTTGTTGTTAAAATATCTATCTAGCTGCATTATTGGTTTATTTTCGAATTTTTGGTCAATATTTTGTAGTTTTTTATGACCCCCGACTTGTCAAAATTTGCAAAAAATGGGTTTGCAGAAAAGTGACCAGATCCCAGCACTGCTTAGCCCAAACTTTTGAAATTTTTACCCGATTTAAAAGTTGAATACCTCTCTGAATTTGTTGTTATAATATCTATCTAGCTGCATTATTGGTTTATTTTCGAATTTTTGGACAATATTTTGTAATTTTTTATGACCCCCGACCTGTCAAAATTTGCAAAAAATGGGTTTGCAGAAAAGTGACCAGATCCCAGCACTGCTTAGCCCATAACTTTTGAAATTTTTACCCGATTTAAAAGTGGAATACCTCTCTGAATTTGTTATTCGAATATCTATCTAGCTGCATTATTGGTTTATTTTCGAATTTTTGGTTGATATTTTGTAATTTTTTATGACCCCCGACCTGTCAATATTTGCAAAAAATGGGTTTGCAGAAAAGTGACCAGATCCCAGCACTGCTTAGCCCATAACTTTTGAAATTTTTACCCGATTTAAAAGTGGAATACCTCTCTGAATTTGTTGTTAAAATATCTATCTAGCTGCATTATTGGTTTATTTTCGAATTTTTGGTCAATATTTTGTAATTTTTTATGACCCCCGACCTGTCAAAATTTGCAAAAAATGGGTTTGCAGAAAAGTGACAAGATCCCAGCACTGCTTAGCCCAAACTTTTGAAATTTTTACCCGATTTAAAAGTGGAATACCTCTCTGAATTTGTTATTTGAATATCTATCTAGCTGCATTATTGGTTTATTTTCGAATTTTTGGTCAATATTTTGTAATTTTTTATGACCCCCGACCTGTCAAAATTTGCAAAAAAATGGGCTTGCAGAAAAGTGACCAGATCCCAGCACTGCTTATCCCATAACTTTTGAAATTTTTACCCGATTTAAAAGTGGAATGCCTCTCTGAATTTGTTATTAAAATATCTATCTAGCTACATCATTGGTTTATTTTCGAATTTTTGGTCAATGTTTTGTAATTTTTTATGACCCCCGACCTGTCAAAATTTGCAAAAAAATGGGTTTGCAGAAAAGTGACCAGATCCCAGCACTGCTTAGCCCAAACTTTTGAAATTTTTACCCGATTTAAAAAGTGGAATGCCTCTCTGAATTTGTTATTAAAATATCTATCTAGCTACATCATTGGTTTATTTTCGAATTTTTGGTCAATGTTTCGTCATTTTTTATGACCCCCGACCTGTCAAAATTTGCAAAAAATGGGTTTGCAGAAAGTGACCAGATCCCAGCACTGCTTAGCCCAAACTTTTGAAATTTTTACCCGATTTAAAAGTGGAATACCTCTCTGAATTTGTTGTTAAAATATCTATCTAGCTGCATTATTGGTTTATTTTCGAATTTTTGGTCAATATTTTGTAGTTTTTTATGACCCCCGACCTGTCAAAATTTGCAAAAAATGGGTTTGCAGAAAAGTGACCAGATCCCAGCACTGCAAAGCCCAAACTTTTGAAATTTTTAACCGATTTAAAAGTGGAATACCTCTCTGAATTTGTTGTTAAAATATCTATCTAGCTGCATTATTGGTTTATTTTCGAATTTTTGGTCAATATTTTGTAATTTTTTATGACCCCCGACCTGTCAAAATTTGCAAAAAATGGGTTTGCAGAAAAGTGACCAGATCCCAGCACTGCTTAGCCCAAACTTTTGAAATTTTTACCCGATTTAAAAGTGGAATACCTCTCTGAATTTGTTGTTAAAATATCTATCTAGCTGCATTATTGGTTTATTTTCGAATTTTTGGTCAATATTTTGTAATTTTTTATGACCCCCGACCTGTCAAAATTTGCAAAAAAATGGGTTTGCAGAAAAGTGACCAGATCCCAGCACTGCTTATCCCATAACTTTTGAAATTTTTACCCGATTTAAAAGTGGAATGCCTCTCTGAATTTGTTCTTAAAATATATATCTAGCTACATCATTGGTTTATTTTCGAATTTTTGGTCAATGTTTCGTCATTTTTTATGACCCCGACCTGTCAAAATTTGCAAAAAATGGGTTTGCAGAAAAGTGACCAGATCCCAGCACTGCTAAGCCCAAACTTTTGAAATTTTTACCCGATTTAAAAGTGGAATACCTCTCTGAATTTGTTATTAAAATATCTATCTAGCTGCATTATTGGTTTATTTTCGAATTTTTGGTCAATATTTTGTAATTTTTTATGACCCCCGACCTGTCAAAATTTGCAAAAAAAATGGGATTGCAGAAAAGTGACCAGAACCCAGCACTGCTTAGCCCATAACTTTTGAAATTTTTACCCGATTTAAAAGTGGAATACCTCTCTGAATTTGTTATTAAAATATCTATCTAGCTGCATTATTGGTTTATTTTCGAATTTTTGGTCAATATTTTTTAATTTTTTATGACCCCCGACCTGTCAAAATTTGCAAAAAATGGGTTTGCAGAAAAGTGACCAGATCCCAGCGCTGCTTAGCCCAAACTTTTGAAATTTTTACCCGATTTAAAAGTGGAATACCTCTCTGAATTTGTTGTTAAAATATCTATCTAGCTGCATTATTGGTTTATTTTCGAATTTTTGGTCAATATTTTTTAATTTTTTATGACCCCGACCTGTCAAAATTTGCAAAAAAATGGGTTTGCAGAAAAGTGACCAGATCCCAGCACTGCTTATCCCATAACTTTTGAAATTTTTACCCGATTTAAAAGTGGAATGCCTCTCTGAATTTGTTATTAAAATATCTATCTAGCTACATCATTGGTTTATTTTCGAATTTTTGGTCAATGTTTCGTCATTTTTTATGACCCCCGACCTGTCAAAATTTGCAAAAAATGGGTTTGCAGAAAAGTGACCAGATCCCAGCACTGCTTAGCCCAAACTTTTGAAATTTTTACCCGATTTAAAAGTGGAATACCTCTCTGAATTTGTTGTTAAAATATCTATCTAGCTGCATTATTGGTTTATTTTCGAATTTTTGGTCAATATTTTGTAGTTTTTTATGACCCCCGACCTGTCAAAATTTGCAAAAAATGGGTTTGCAGAAAAATGACCAGATCCCAGCACTGCTTAGCCCATAACTTTTGAAATTTTTACCCGATTTAAAAGTGGAATACCTCTCGAATTTGTTGTTAAAATATCTATCTAGCTGCATTATTGGTTTATTTTCGAATTTTTGGTCAATATTTTTTAATTTTTTATGACCCCCGACCTGTCAAAATTTGCAAAAAAATGGGTTTGCAGAAAAGTGACCAGATCCCAGCACTGCTTATCCCATAACTTTTGAAATTTTTACCCGATTTAAAAGTGGAATGCCTCTCTGAATTTGTTATTAAAATATCTATCTAGCTACATCATTGGTTTATTTTCGAATTTTTGGTCAATGTTTCTGTAATTTTTTATGACCCCCGACCTGTCAAAATTTGCAAAAAATGGGTTTGCAGAAAAGTGACCAGATCCCAGCACTGCTTAGCCCAAACTTTTGAAATTTTTACCCGATTTAAAAGTGGAATACCTCTCTGAATTTGTTGTTAAAATATCTATCTAGCTGCATTATTGGTTTATTTTCGAATTTTTGGTCAATATTTTGTAGTTTTTTATGACCCCCGACCTGTCAAAATTTGCAAAAAATGGGTTTGCAGAAAAGTGACCAGATCCCAGCACTGCTTAGCCCATAACTTTTGAAATTTTTACCCGATTTAAAAGTGGAATGCCTCTCTGAATTTGTTATTAAAATATCTATCTAGCTACATCATTGGTTTATTTTCGAATTTTTGGTCAATGTTTCGTCATTTTTTATGACCCCCGACCTGTCAAAATTTGCAAAAAATGGGTTTGCAGAAAAGTGACCAGATCCCAGCACTGCAAAGCCCAAACTTTTGAAATTTTTACCCGATTTAAAAGTGGAATACCTCTCTGAATTTGTTATTAAAATATCTATCTAGCTGCATTATTGGTTTATTTTCGAATTTTTGGTCAATATTTTGTAATTTTTTATGACCCCCGACCTGTCAAAATTTGCAAAAAATGGGTTTGCAGAAAAGTGACCAGATCCCAGCACTGCTTAGCCCAAACCTTTTGAAATTTTTACCCGATTTAAAAGTGGAATACCTCTCTGAATTTGTTGTTAAAATATCTATCTAGCTGCATTATTGGTTTATTTTCGAATTTTTGGTCAATGTTTTGTCATTTTTATGACCCCCGACCTGTCAAAATTTGCAAAAAATGGGTTTGCAGAAAAGTGACCAGATCCCAAAGCACTGCTTAGCCCAAACTTTTGAAATTTTTACCCGATTTAAAAGTGGAATACCTCTCTGAATTTGTTATTAAAATATCTATCTAGCTGCATTATTGGTTTATTTTCGAATTTTTGGTCAATATTTTGTAATTTTTTATGACTCCTCGACCTGTCAAAATTTGCAAAAAATGGGTTTGCAGAAAAGTGACCAGATCCCAGCACTGCTTAGCCCATAACTTTTGAAATTTTTACCCGATTTAAAAGTGGAATACCTCTCTGAATTTGTTGTTAAAATATCTATCTAGCTGCATTATTGGTTTATTTTCGAATTTTTGGTCAATATTTTGTAATTTTTTATGACCCCCGACCTGTCAAAATTTGCAAAAAATGGGTTTGCAGAAAAGTGACCAGATCCCAGCACTGCTTAGCCCAAACTTTTTGAAATTTTTACCCGATTTAAAAGTGGAATACCTCTCTGAATTTGTTATTAAAATATCTATCTAGCTGCATTATTGGTTTATTTTCGAATTTTTGGTCAATATTTTGTAATTTTTTATGACCCCCGACCTGTCAAAATTTGCAAAAATGGGTTTGCAGAAAAGTGACCAGATCCCAGCACTGCTTAGCCCAAACTTTTGAAATTTTTACCCGATTTAAAAGTGGAATACCTCTCTGAATTTGTTGTTAAAATATCTATCTAGCTGCATTATTGGTTTATTTTCGAATTTTTGGTCAATATTTTGTAATTTTTTATGACCCCCGACCTGTCAAAATTTGCAAAAAATGGGTTTGCAGAAAAGTGACCAGATCCCAGCACTGCTTAGCCCAAACTTTTGAAATTTTTACCCGATTTAAGAAGTGGAATACCTCTCTGAATTTGTTATTAAAATATCTATCTAGCTGCATTATTGGTTTATTTTCGAATTTTTGGTCAATATTTTGTAATTTTTTATGACCCCCGACCTGTCAAAATTTGCAAAAAATGGGTTTGCAGAAAAGTGACCAGATCCCAGCACTGCTTAGCCCATAACTTTTGAAATTTTTACCCGATTTAAAAGTGGAATGCCTCTCTGAATTTGTTATTAAAATATCTATCTAGCTGCATTATTGGTTTATTTTCGAATTTTTGGTCAATGTTTCGTAATTTTTTATGACCCCCGACCTGTCAAATTTGCAAAAAATGGGTTTGCAGAAAAGTGACCAGATC
>NW_025064045.1:0-9802 GCF_018152265.1 Drosophila ficusphila | reverse complement strand
CATTGAACGGCTTACTTATCGGCACGGATCCAGATTCTAACGTGTTCCTGAAGTCAATTCGAACATTTAATTCATGCTTTCAAATGACATCGTTCGGAGCAACAGAAATAGTTCGAAATACTAATGCAAATGGTCAAAATTACAATTTTACATTCAAAATTAGAGGCCAAGTTTATCATAAAATGGGCTCACTGCTGCCAATGCCAAACGAACCACATAAATTCTTACAAATCTACTTTATGGGCGGCGAGGATTCCGGAAGCGCACTTGCCAATCGCGTGAATGCACGTTGTGATTATAATACCCTTTATTCATTTTATGCCAGGCGCAATTATAATAACTTAAAAATAATATTTGCCTTTTGTTATTTTTATATTCCCTCATGGTTCACAGCGCTCCAGATGACTTTACAATACATAAGTCTAGAACTGAGTAAATTTTGTACAGAAATTATAAAGTCATCTGGAGGCAAAACAACGTTTGCCGGGTCAGCTAGTTTCTATATAGATTTTTCGATCTTTCCTATGGCAGCTATATGAAATAGTACACTGATTTTTATGAAATTTTTTTTCGATTTAAGAGTATTTAAAAAATTTGATGTTCCAAAGATCTGCTCGTGGGATTAAAAACAACGATGTTATAATTTTTTTCCATTATTTATATATAAATATTTTGATCTCACCTATGGGAGCTATATGATAGAGTTATCCGATTTTGATAAAATTTAATCCGAAATTTAAAAGCAGTTAGAAAATGCCATCTGGAAGAAATCAAGTCGATCCAATCAAAGACAGCTGCCTGAAAATTTTTTATTTCGTTCTCTCGTATTGGAGCTATCCGATATAGTCGGCCGATCCGGCTCGTTCCGACTAATATACTGCGTGCAATAACTACACACCTTTTGGTAAAGTTTCAGCAAGATAGCTTTAAACTGAGAGACTAGTTTGAAAAGAAACGGACAGACGGACGGACGGACAGACAGACAGATGTACATACATATTTGGATTCTGATCGTGATGCTGATCAAGAATATATATAGGTACTTTATGGGGTCTGAGGTGTCTCCTTCACTGCGTTGCAAACTTCTGAGTAAAATGTTAATACCCTTTGCTCTGCAAGGGTGTTTGGAGATTTCTCTCTGATGTTCATGTAAAGCGGGGATCGGGGCGTAAATAAAGCTTTCTCGCTCAGGCGAATTCGGCCGCCGATCTCCCGCTCATTACTTTATGTTAGCATGTAAGAGAAATTTATGAAATTAAAGTGTTAGTTGAAAATTGAACTCCCTGTCGTACGCACTGCGTAACTTTCGCCTCGATCTCGTTTCGTCTTCTTTTCGCTATTCGACTAATAAAAACCATCGCAAAGAATTAACCACTGCAATCGCAAAGTTTTTCGTTTCGGCAATAAAAACGCTTATTGTTTTTCATGGTGACCCCGACGTGATCAGCAGTTGGTTTTTTCTCTTTTTTCGCATTTTTTTGGTGTGTAACAAACAATCAAAAACCAAAAACAATTCTCCGCGTCGGCTTAAATAAAGTGCAAAAGTGCCAATAAATAATTATTTGTCGTCGTTGGACTTGTTGCTGCCTTTTCGTCGCTGCCGCTGGAGAAGACTGTTGTTGCTGCCAAGAAGCCCTTTTGTTGCCGCTGGATTTGTTTGATTGCTGCCAAAGGCCTTTTCGTCGTCGCCGCTGGAACTGATTACGCAATTTGCACACCCTACGTCGAGGCAATGGATCCGAAAAGGGAAGTCGCTGATCAGACCGAATCGGCCAGCCAGGTATAGAGTGTAAAAAGTTGAAAGTTAATTTGTGGCGTTTTGTTAAAATTGTGTTCGGCCAATCTTTCAACTTTTTGCATTCGTGTAAAATCGGTAGATAGTGAGCATTCTAACCAAAAAATTTGATTTCGCATGCACTAACAATTTTAATTCGAATATCATACATTCATAAATATTTATATTATATTGCTTATATTTTATATTTTATATTGCTATAAATATTGAATTAAGTGAATCGCTTTGGACCTATAAAATTAAATTCGTCGTTGACCCAATAAGTGCAAATTAATTCCACCAATTTTGTCGTAGTGAGCACCAATTTAGGGTTAAAAATTAAGGCCGAAAAAAAGTGATTTTAATAGTGCATCCAGTGAACTATTGTGCAAAGAAAATTGCGGAAAAAACCTGTGCGCGCATTTTTCATTACCAAATTTTCCGCGCTTTTCCGCCATTTTCCCAAGCCTTAGCGCCATTTCCCGCGCTTCTGCATCCCGCTTATATATTCGTTGCCCTTATATATCGGTCAGTGCATCATTTTCCGCTAGTCGGCATTTCCAAAGAGTGAGCCGCCAGCTAAATACAGACATACACACACACGCACTCTCACCCACGCAGCGCTGCCAGTGTTTTTTGATCTCGCTTTCGCGCTTTTCGTTTTCGGTCCTGGCTATTGCAAGCGTTTTTGGTGTTATCGCTGTGTTTTCGGTGTTTGCGCTCCTCTACAATTTGTGCGTGGGGTTTATTAGTTCCGTACGGAATATTATTCTAAACGACTTCGTTAAATTTATTCGACAAATCCGCTACACTGCAGACGTTCGGCATATACCACTCGTTTATTTTTTTTATTTGTTTAAATAATAAAAAATAAATTAAAATTTTTATTTTGATTTTTGTTATTTGAATAAAAATTAATTCCCAGCCTTTCGATTTCAAACCAAATTTAATCAAATAATAAATCACAATGAGCAACAAGGAAATCGAAGCGCTAAAAAATAAACGAGACGGAATTATGCGAAGTATATCCCGAACTCAACAATATTTGGAAGAGGGTAGATTATCTTTGAATCCAGTCGAATTAGAATGTCGTTTGGAAATATTAAGTTCGCACATTGAAAATGCTTCGACAATTCAGAATCAAATCGTAGTGAGAGACCCAGAGGATTTGTTTCGGGAAGAATTGGAAGAGACCCCAGTATTGGCCAAGTCTCTGCTAATTTCTCTAATAAATAAAAGCAGGCGTACGAGCGTCGATGAATCCGCTCCACCGGCAAGGCGCACTCCCCAATGCCGCCTGCCGAGCGTGTCTCTTCCAACATTTAGCGGAAAGCACTCCGAGTTTAAAAACTTTTTAAGCCTTTTTGAAACGTTTGTTGATAAAGATGACACTCTGCACGATAGTGAAAAATTTAACCATTTAATATCGTGTCTGGCTGGAGACGCTTTAGGCACAGTCAGGGCATTTCAAGTCACCGCGGCCAATTATCCCAAGGCCCTGGCTAGCCTGAAGCGGGTGTACGATAATGATTGTCTGATTTTCTTCGACAATATATCGACACTTTTTAATCTGCCAAAAATGTCCCAGCCATCAGCTACAGCCTTGAGGAACCTGATCGACACAGTCAGAGCTCTATATGATTCGTTGCTGTCCATTGGGGATGACAAACGTATAACGAATGCCATCCTCATTCATCTAATCATGAGCAAAGTCGATGCAGGAACAAAAAGAAAGTGGGAAGAACAGTTGGACTATACTTCGCTTCCGCTTTGGAGCGAATGTGAGTCGGCTCTGGACAGGCGATATCAACACATGGTCGCCGAAGAGGCTTCCAAGCCGAAAAATGTTCAGCCAAGCCAGACTTTTCCGAAGAAGAGTGGAAATAAAAGTTTTTCATTGATCGCTGCCAGGGACGACTCTTCCCTATGTGTGTTTTGCACATCAGCAGAGCATCAAGTAGGAAACTGCGCTTCTTTCGCAGCTCTAACAGTGCAGCAGAGGTTCGATTTTGCCAAGAAAGTGCCCTTATGCATTAACTGCCTTCGCAAGGGTCACACGGTCAAGAAATGCAAATCGAACAGGTGCAGGGTGTGCAAATCTTCACACCACACTTTGCTGCACATATACTCCCCTAAGACAAATCTCGCGTTGCCGCCTCCTCCTCAGCCCACGCTCATGCAAGAGACTCCATCCACTTCACATGTTTTGCATGCGACTGCTTCGGATAGAGTCATTCTTGCCACAGCTATCGTGAGCGTATTATCGAAAAGTGGCGAATTTGTTGTGGCTCGAGCGCTGCTTGACTCTGGTTCACAAATAAATTTTGTGACAGACGAGCTCGCTCAGAGACTACAAATTAAAAGAGAGGATGTGTGTATGAGCTTGCGGGGCATTGGTCAAACTAATGCCCAAGCAACAAAGAAGATACATACAATAGTGAAGTCGCGAGTAGGGAGCAGCCAGTTGTCGTCCGATTTTTATATCTTAAAGAATATTTCTGGTTATCATCCGGATCAAGCGGTGAACACCAGCGGGTGGATGGTGCCTGAAAATATTAATTTGGCAGATCCATTCTTCTTCAAGCCCCAAAAAATAGACATGCTTATCGGCGCAGATTCATTTTTTGAAATTCTGTCAGTCGGCCAGATAAAGCAGGGGCCCGAACTTCCCATCTTACAAAAAACTGTTCTCGGCTGGATAGTGTCAGGGAGATGTACCTCGGAAACCAAAATTAAGGCAGAAAATTCGGTACATCTCAGCTGCCAGGAAGAAGCGTTGGAGTCAATCGACACAACCCTGCAGAAATTATGGTCTGTGGAGGACTTGCCGCCTAAGGCTAAAGTCCATACTCCTGAGCAGCAACTTTGTAAACAACACTTTGAGAAGACTGTCGTCCGGGAGATTTTCGGTTCGCCTGCCGTTCAAATCTGACCCGAATTCTCTTGGTTCTTCGTATGAAGTTGCGAAATGTAGATTTTTGTCGCTGGAAAGGAGATTGTCCAAAGATCCTTCCTTAAAAAAAATGTATCTGGACTTCATGGAGGAATATGCGTCAATGGGCCATATGTCTTCTACTGATAATAGAATTCCAGATGGTCCACACTATTTCATTCCGCACCAATGCGTGCTGCGGCCTCAAAGCACCTCAACCAAGTTGAGAGTGGTGTTCGATGCCTCAAGCCGCACATCGACGCAGGTTGCGTTGAATGATATCTTGATGGTAGGCCCCACTATTCAAGAGGAGCTGTATTCGACGCTACTTCGGTTCAGAACGCACAGGTTCGCCCTTGCAGCGGACATCAAAAAGATGTTTCGCCAAGTGATGGTGGACGAAGCTGACCGAAACTATCAGCTCATAGTGTGGAGACGAGATTCCTCTGAGTCTCTGAAGATCTTCAGGTTAAATACCGTGACATACGGAACATCGCCAGCACCCTTCATGGCAATCCGGTGTTTAATGCGCAGCCCATTTTCGAATCCCCCCTTTGGAAAAATATTAAATAAACAATTTTTCAGGTGATTGACACATCTTCAACCAAAATTAAAGTTTATCCAAATTCCACAAAATGTACATCAAAATTTTTCGCATTTTAAATAAATCCTCTATACATATAAGCTGAAACTTGACCTGTTCCGGCATTTTTTGACGTTTTGACAAGAATATTGGCTTGTGGATAAATACTACTTCTGACTGAAAATCAAGCATGTGTACCCAAATATCAAATCAAGCCTACTAGATAGCCTGTCGTTTCATTTTAAGGGAAAAAATCACAAATGACTTGCAGTCACGCTTGGAAAATAAGAGCACTAATTTGAGAAAATTTCTTTAAACTATTAAACATGAGTTTTTATCACTGACTTTGTTTTCCTTATTCGACCACTGACCGACCACACCCTTTGAAAATTCTGTTTAAAAGTTTTATTGCCTTTTATGGCCAGCCGTATTACCTTTTATTATTCTGGGACTTATCTAGTTATGACCCATATGCTGTATATGCGGTATATATATTTTCGATAAGTATTGTAGGGTTCCTCTCTTCCCGAGGTACAACTTTCAGTATGATTCAGTAACTCTTTATAAGAAATTTTTAAGTCACCGGGACGCTGGGCTTTGGAGGTCTGTCCGCTTAACAAACAGATAGGTTTTGGACCTATCTTGAAGTTTCCGCATTTTCGAGAAAACCGAAACTTCCACGGGCTGCACCTTCTGGGAGGATCCGCCGTCCCCTACGTAACCAAGATAGGGAGGACCGTCCGTCTACTACCTGAACTTAATAAGAAAGATCTGCCATTTCTCTGCAAGGATAGTAATCACCACTACGTGAACTCGGTCAGTGAAAACAAGAAAGGAAGCTAGCATCGGCAAGCCGAAACTTATGTATATACTCTTGCAGTCATTAAATATGTCGAACAAAATACATAAAGGCTAAACAACATCGAAGCTATGACGATTCTTCTATTCATTTTCCATATTGTTCATATGAGAGCTATCTGATATAGTCGTCCGATTTTGATGAAATTTAATTTGAAACTCAAGATTCATTAGAAAACTATATTCCAAAAATCATGATTGTCTGATGAAAAACAACGAGGTAATCATTTTATTTCCGTTATCTAATATATAAAATTCTCGTGTCACAGTTTTTGTGACCTTACTCCTCCGAAACGGCTATACCGATTCTCATGAAATTTTGTGAGCGTATTGAGTAAGTCTGACAATTACCCAACGTCTATTTTTCATCCTCTTAAATCGTGTTCGACATACCAAAAATCGCATATAAAGTGAGTTTCTACCTCATCACACTGACAAAAATATGCTACCATAGCATTTTAAATCAATTTAAACTGGGGCAAAAATCATTCAGTATTAAGTAAAATCATTAATTCTATTTATGAGTGTTTTGTCCAGTGAGCAATGCCAAGAAAACGCAAAGGGGAGATTTGAGCCGTGATACAAGTAGATCTCGATACATGCGAAATAGTAGATCCGAAAGAATAGCGCAATTGCATCAAGAAGAGCCAGAAGATACACGAACTGAACGCAATGAAGTCAGAGAAGAGCCAGAAGGTACACGAGCTGAACGCAATGAAGTCAGATAAGAGCCAGAAGATACACGAGCTGAACGCAATGAAGTCAGATAAGAGCCAGAAGATACACGAGCTGAACGCAATGAAGACAGAAGATTAGAACAACGACAACCACGCCGTTTCACAGTCAATAGACGCAGAACAAATGACCAACAACGACAACAGGTACATCGAGTATTTATATATGATTCATTACTGCGGTCTAGCATTCCAGTATGAGCCCGATATTGAGTATTATGCTCACTCAAAAGTGGTAATTGGTGCTATGGATAAGAAATGTCCGCATTGTCATGCTCTGAAATTTAAAAATGAGCCAGCTGGGATGTGTTGCGCGTCAGGAAAAGTGCAACTACCAACATCTATTTTTCATCCTCTTAAATCCTGTTCGACATACCACAAATCGCATATAAAGTGAGTTACTACCCCATCACACTGACAAGCACACGCTACCATAGCATTTTAACTTAATTTAAACTGGGGCAAAAATCTTTCATCATTAAGTAAATTCATTAATTCTATTTATGAGTGTTTTGTACAGTGAGCAATGCCAAGAAAACGCAAAGGGGGTGATTTGAGCCGTAATACAAGTAGATCTCGAATCATGCGAAATAGAAGATCCGAAAGAACCGAAGAACAAATCCAGCAACAAAATACTGATGTACGTGTCAGAATAGCGCAATTGCATCAAAAAGAACGTTAAAGAAACACGAGCAGAACGCAATGAAGTCAGAAGATTAGAACAACGATAATCACGCAGTTTCACAGTCAATACAATTTACAATTTACATAACAAATGACCAACAACGACAACAGGTACAACGATCAATTTTATATCTGATTCATTCCTGCGTCTAGCATTCCAGTATGAGACCGATAATTGGTGCTAGAAATGGACAAGGAATGTTAGCATTGTCATGCTCTGAAATTCAAAAATGAGCCAGCTGGGATGTGTTGCGCGTCAGGAAATGTGCAACTACCAGAATTTGAAATACTAGCTGAACCATTTTTTTTTTTTTTTTTTTTTTTTTTATTATAGCTTTGCTTTTATTTATTGAATCTACTCTTAATTTTGAGACTAACAATAAGTTGGCGAATCTTAACATTAAAATTTAACTAACAGTATACTAAGACTGCATTCTGGTTGCGCGTCCCTCAGGTCGTTCGCTGGGTGGGTAAGTCGTTGCGACGAAGGCGTGATTGGTTGCTCAACCTTGTTAGACCTCTCGCCAGGTGGTTAGGGTGCACCGATAGCTTGGTTAAGTACTTTGCCTTCTGTTCAGCGATCACTTCTTTGACTGGTAGGATGTTTAAGTCGCGGTGTATGTTTTCGTTGCGAACGTACCACGGTGCCCCGGTGATAGTTCTCAAGATCTTCGACTGAACTCTTTGAATTATGTCAATGTTGCTATTGCTGGCGTTCCCCCATAACTGGGAGCCGTACATCCATATAGGTTTTAGGACCGAGTTGTACAGCAGGACTTTATATTCAAGGCTAAGAGATGACCGAGCGTTGATAAGCCAATGAAGGCTGCTGGCTTTTAGCTTTAGGTGTGTTCTTTTGGCTTCAATGTGCCGGCGCCATGTGAGTCTTCTGTCGAGATGTACTCTAGGTATGTTACTTCGTTTGCTTGTGGGAGTAGGGTGTTGTTTAATGTAATCGGCGGGCAGTTTTGCCTGTTCAGAGTGAACGTAACGTGCTTGCATTTTAGTTCGTTCACTTTAATTCGCCAATCTGACAGCCATTTTTCAACATCGACCAAATGAAGAGCTAGCTGCGCAGTTGCTTGAATCGGGCATTTTGAGCGGCTAAGAATAGCTGTGTCATCGGCAAACGTGGATGTTGTTAGACGTGTGCTTGTCGGGATGTCTGCTGTGTACAGGACATATAAAATTGGTCCTAGCACGCTACCTTGAGGAACTCCAGCTCCAACAGTGTAATCGTCAGATATAGCAGTGTTGCACCTCACGACAAATTTTCTGTCGAAAAGGTAAGACTCTAAAATCTTGTGGGTGCTGTAGGGGAGCATTGTCTTGATCTTGTACATTAGACCTTCTAGCCAGACTCTATCAAATGCTTGAGAGACATCTAAAAATATGGCAGTACAGTACTCCCGTTTTTCGAACGCGTTCCGAATTTCGGATGTTATCCGGTTGACCTGCTCAATTGTTCCATGCTTTTCACGAAACCCAAATTGGTGAGACGGGATTCCTTCCTGGATTCTCAGGTATGTGTTTATCCGAGTCATTAGGCATTTTTCAAAGAGTTTGGATAGGCAAGAGAGTAGGCTTATAGGTCTATACGACGTGGGGATAGTGTGGTCTTTCCCCGGCTTTGCTATCATTATTATAATTGACTTTTTCCATCTCACTGGAAAGTGGCCAAGTTTTGCGATGGCATTAAATAGCTGGGTGAGAGTGCAAACAGCACAGTATGGGAGCTCAATGATCATTTTGGGAGTTATGAGGTCGCAGCCCGGGGATTTTTTCGGATTCAGTTGTCTTTTGATGATGTTAACGATTTCGTTTGGGCGAAACTCGATTGGCTCATGTTGAGGCTGGGGTCCATATGATAGAGTCGGCAAAGTAAACGCATTGGTGGCAGGATTTGGTTGGAAGACATTTTTAAGGTGTTTGGCAAAAGTGCTGGCTCTGTCTGCGTCGCTGCGCGCCCACCCGCCTGTGGAATTTCTAATTGGCATCACGGTTTCTTTCGGTGAGCTCATAGTTGGGTGAGCTCTCCATAGTGAGTGTTTTGTACTGTTAGTTGACAATTGCTCTATGTAGCGGCGGTGGACATACGATTCTTCTTGCTGTAGAGCTTGATCAAGTTGACGTGAGGCTTGTTTTAAGCGTTACTTAGCAGATGGCGATCTGTGACATTGCCATTCTCGGCGTAAGCGTCGCTTTTCGAGGACGAGCTGTTCGATTTGTAGATTTGT
>NW_025064044.1:0-910 GCF_018152265.1 Drosophila ficusphila | reverse complement strand
AATATAATTGATATTTATGCTTGATTTTCATATGTATATGGTAAATTTATTTATATTATTGACAAAATCATATGCATATCATATGTTTTGAACAATACTTGAGTCGGCAACCACTGCCTACCTATAATAGTTTTTGAACACCTATCTAGATATCCGGGTGTTTTCTGTACTAGATGAGCCCACACTGTGGCTTTCTCTTATTTACTTAAGAGTTTATGGGTATATTTCATACTTTTTTACTATACATATGATATATTTCTTAATATAATTGATATTTATGCTGATTTTCATATGTATATGGTAAATTTATTTATATTATTGACAAAATCATATGCATATCATATGTTTTGAACAATACTTGGGTCGGCAACCACTGCCTACCTATAATAGTTTTTGAACACCCTATCTAGATATCAGGTGTTTTTCTGTACTAGATGAGCCCACACTGTGGCTTTCTCTTAATTTACTTAAGAGTTTATAGGTATATTTCATACTTTTTTATATACATATGATATATTTCTTAATATAATTGATATTTATGCTGATTTTCATATGTATATGGTTAATTTATTAATATTATTGACAAAATCATATGCATATCATATGTTTTGAACAATACTAGGTCGGCAACCACTGCCTACCTATAATAGTTTTTGAACACCCTATCTAGATATCAGGTGTTTTTCTGTACTAGATAAGCCCACACTGTGGCTTTCTCTTAATTTACTTAAGAGTTTATAGGTATATTTCATACTTTTTATATACATATGATATATTTCTTAATATAATTGATATTTATGTTGATTTTCATATGTATATGGTTAATTTATTAATATTATTGACAAAATCATATGCATATCATATGTTTTGAACAATACTTGGGTCGGAGCAACCACTGCCCTACCTATAA
>NW_025064043.1:0-1015 GCF_018152265.1 Drosophila ficusphila | reverse complement strand
TATATAGTTTTTTGAACACCCTATCTCAGAATCGGGTGTTTTCTGTACTAGATGAGCCCACACTGTGGCTTTCTCTTAATTTACTTAGGTTTATAGGTATATTTCATACTTTTTTATACATATGATATATTTCTTAATATAATTGATATTTATGCTGATTTTCATGTATATGGTAAATTTAGTTTATATTATTGACAAAATCCATATGCATGTCATATGTTTTGAACAATACCAGGGTCGGCAACCACTGCCTACCTATAATAGTTTTTGAACACCCTATCCTAGATATCGGGTGTTTTCTGTACTAGATGAGCCCACACTGTGGCTTTCTCTTAATTTACTTAAGAGTTTATAGGGAGAGTTCATACTTTTTATATACATATGATATATTTCTTAATATAATTGGATATTTATGCTGATTTTCATATGTATATGGTAAATTTATTTATATTATTGACAAAATCATATGCATATCATATGTTTTGAACAATACTTGGGTCGGCAACCACTGCCTACCTATAATAGTTTTTGAACACCCTATCTAGATATCGGGTGTTTTTCTGTACTAGATGAGCCCACACTGTGGCTTTCTCTTAATTTACTTAAGAGTTTATAGGTATATTTCATACTTTTTTATATACATATGATATATTTCTTAATATAATTGATATTTATGCTGATTTTCATATGTATATGGTTAATTTATTAATATTGACAAAATCATATGCATATCATATGTTTTGAACAATACTTGGTCGGCAACCACTGCCTACCTATAATAGTTTTGAACACCCTATCTAGATATCGGGTGTTTTTCTGTACTAGATGAGCCCACACTGTGGCTTTTCTCTTGACTTAAGTTTAAGGTAAATTTCTGTAAATTTCATACTTTTTTATATACATATGTTATATTTCTTAATATAATGATATTTATGTTGATTTTCATATGTATATATGGTTAATTATTAATATTATTGACAAAATCATATGCATATCATAAGGTTTTGAACAATAC
>NW_025064042.1:0-236 GCF_018152265.1 Drosophila ficusphila | reverse complement strand
AAAGAGTCTTCTTTCCCGCTAATTATTCCAAGCCCGTTCCTTGGCTGTGGTTTCTCATGGAATGAATTAGATAGGGACAGGCGGAATCTCGTTAATCATTCATGCGCGTCACTAATTGGATGACAGGGCGTTTCGACACATCCAGGTCATAGTTACTCCGCCGTTGACCCGCACTTGCTTGGATTTCTTCCTTTGACATTCCAGAGCATGGGCGAAATCACATTGTGTCAACACCC
>NW_025064041.1:0-44206 GCF_018152265.1 Drosophila ficusphila | reverse complement strand
AAATTACAAAATATTGACCAAAAATTCGAAAATAAACCAATAATGCAGCTAGATAGATATTTTAACAACAAATTCAGAGAGGTATTCCACTTTTAAATCGGGTAAAAATTTCAAAAGTTTGGGCTAAGCAGTGCTGGGATCTTGTCACTTTTCTGCAAACCCATTTTTTGCAAATTTTGACAGGTCGGGGGTCATAAAAAATTACAAAATATTGACCAAAAATTCGAAAATAAACCAATAATGCAGCTAGATAGATATTTTAACAACAAATTCAGAGAGGCATTCCACTTTTAAATCGGGTAAAAATTTCAATAGTTATGGGATAAGCAGTGCTGGGATCTGGTCACTTTTCTGCAAACCCATTTTTTTGCAAATTTTGACAGGTCGGGGGTCATAAAAAATTACAAAATATTGACCAAAAATTCAAAAATAAACCAATAATGCAGCTAGATAGATATTTTAACAACAAATTCAGAGAGGTATTCCACTTTTAAATCGGGTAAAAATTTCAAAAGTTTGGGCTTAGCAGTGCTGGGATCTTGTTACTTTTCTGCAAACCCATTTTTTGCAAATTTTGACAGGTCGGGGGTCATAAAAAACTACAAAATATTGACCAAAAATTCGAAAATAAACCAATAATGCAGCTAGATAGATATTTTAATAACAAATTCAGAGAGGTATTCCACTTTTAAATAAATAAAAAATTAAAAAGTATTGTTCAAAAAATTCGAAAATAAACCAATAATGCAGCTAGATAGATATTCAAATAACAAATTCAGAGAGGTATTCCACTTTTAAATCGGGTAAAAATTTCAAAAGTTATGGGATAAGCAGTGCTGGGATCTGGTCACTTTTCTGCAAACCCATTTTTTGCAAATTTTGACAGGTCGGGGGTCATAAAAAATTACAAAATATTGACCAAAAATTCGAAAATAAACCAATGATGCAGCTAGATAGATATTTAAATAACAAATTCAGAGAGGTATTCCACTTTTAAGTCGGGTAAAAATTTCAAAAGTTATGGGCTAAGCAGTGCTGGGTTCTGGTCACTTTTCTGCAAACCCATTTTTTGCAAATTTTGAAGGTCGGGGGTCATAAAATATTACAAAATATTGACCAAAAATTCGAAAATAAACCAATAATACAGCTAGATAGATATTCTAATAACAAATTCAGAGAGGTATTCCACTTCTAAATCGGGTAAAAATTTCAAAAGTTATGGGCTAAGCAGTACTGGGATCTGGTCACTTTTCTGCAAGCCCATTTTTTGCAAATTTTGACAGGTCGGGGGTCATAAAAAACTACAAAATATTGACCAAAAATTCGAAAATAAACCAATAATGCAGCTAGATAGATATTTTAATAACAAATTCAGAGAGGTATTCCACTTTTAAATAAATAAAAAATTAAAAAGTATTGTTCAAAAATTCGAAAATAAACCAATAATGCAGCTAGATAGATATTCAAATAACAAATTCAGAGAGGTATTCCACTTTTAAATCGGGTAAAAATTTCAAAAGTTATGGGATAAGCAGTGCTGGGATCTGGTCACTTTTCTGCAAACCCATTTTTTGCAAATTTTGACAGGTCGGGGGTCATAAAAAATTACAAAATATTGACCAAAAAATTCGAAAATAAACCAATAATGCAGCTAGATAGATATTTTAATAACGAATTCAGAGAGGTATTCCACTTTTAAATCGGGTAAAAATTTCAAAAGTTATGGGCTAAGCAGTGCTGGGATCTGGTCACTTTTCTGCAAACCCATTTTTTGCAAATTTTGACAGGTCGGGGGTCATAAAAAACTACAAAATATTGACCAAAAATTCGAAAATAAACCAATAATGCAGCTAGATAGATATTTTAATAACGAATTCAGAGAGGTATTCCACTTTTAAATCGGGTAAAAATTTCAAAAGTTATGGGCTAAGCAGTGCTGGGTTCTGGTCACTTTTCTGCAAACCCATTTTTTGCAAATTTTGACAGGTCGGGGGTCATAAAAAACTACAAAATATTGACCAAAAATTCGAAAATAAACCAATAATGCAGCTAGATAGATATTCGAATAACAAATTCAGAGAGGTATTCCACTTTTAAATCGGGTAAAAATTTCAAAAGTTTGGGCTAAGCAGTGCTGGGATCTGGTCACTTTTCTGCAAACCCATTTTTTGCAAATTTTGACAGGTCGGGGGTCATAAAAAATTACAAAATATTGACCAAAAATTCGAAAATAAACCAATAATGCAGCTAGATAGATATTTTAATAGCAAATTCAGAGAGGTATTCCACTTTTAAATCGGGTAAAAATTTCAAAAGGTTTGGGATAAGCAGTGCTGGGATCTGGTCACTTTTCTGCAAACCCATTTTTTGCAAATTTTGACAGGTCGGGGGTCATAAAAAATTACAAAATATTGACCAAAAATTCGAAAATAAACCAATAATGCAGCTAGATAGATATTTTAATAGCAAATTCAGAGAGGTATTCCACTTTTAAATCGGGTAAAAATTTCAAAAGGTTTGGGATAAGCAGTGCTGGGATCTGGTCACTTTTCTGCAAACCCATTTTTTGCAAATTTTGACAGGTCGGGGGTCATAAAAAACTACAAAATATTGACCAAAAATTCGAAAATAAACCAATAATGCAGCTAGATAGATATTTTAATAACGAATTCAGAGAGGTATTCCACTTTTAAATCGGGTAAAAATTTCAAAAGTTATGGGCTAAGCAGTGCTGGGTTCTGGTCACTTTTCTGCAAACCCATTTTTTGCAAATTTTGAGAGGTCGGGGGTCATAAAAAATTACAAAATATTGACCAAAAATTCGAAAATAAACCAATAATGCAGCTAGATTGATATTTTAATAACAAATTCAGAGAGGTATTCCACTTTTAAATCGGGTAAAAATTTCAAAAGTTTGGGCTAAGCAGTGCTGGGATCTGGTCACTTTTCTGCAAACCCATTTTTTGCAAATTTTGACAGGTCGGGGGTCATAAAAAATTACAAAATATTGACCAAAAAATTCGAAAATAAACCAATAATGCAGCTAGATAGATATTTTAATAGCAAATTCAGAGAGGTATTCCACTTTTAAATCGGGTAAAAATTTCAAAAGGTTTGGGATAAGCAGTGCTGGGATCTGGTCACTTTTCTGCAAACCCATTTTTTGCAAATTTTGACAGGTCGGGGGTCATAAAAAACTACAAAATATTGACCAAAAATTCGAAAATAAACCAATAATGCAGCTAGATAGATATTTTAATAACGAATTCAGAGAGGTATTCCACTTTTAAATCGGGTAAAAATTTCAAAAGTTATGGGCTAAGCAGTGCTGGGTTCTGGTCACTTTTCTGCAAACCCATTTTTTGCAAATTTTGAGAGGTCGGGGGTCATAAAAAATTACAAAATATTGACCAAAAATTCGAAAATAAACCAATAATGCAGCTAGATAGATATTTTAATAACAAATTCAGAGAGGTATTCCACTTTTAAATCGGGTAAAAATTTCAAAAGTTTGGGCTAAGCAGTGCTGGGATCTGGTCACTTTTCTGCAAACCCATTTTTTGCAAATTTTGACAGGTCGGGGGTCATAAAAAATTACAAAATATTGACCAAAAATTCGAAAATAAACCAATAATGCAGCTAGATAGATATTTTAACAACAAATTCAGAGAGGTATTCCACTTTTAAATCGGGTAAAAATTTCAAAAGTTTGGGCTAAGCAGTGCTGGGATCTTGTCACTTTTCTGCAAACCCATTTTTTGCAAATTTTGACAGGTCGGGGGTCATAAAAAATTACAAAATATTGACCAAAAATTCGAAAATAAACCAATAATGCAGCTAGATAGATATTTTAACAACAAATTCAGAGAGGCATTCCACTTTTAAATCGGGTAAAAATTTTAAATAGTTATGGGATAAGCAGTGCTGGGATCTGGTCACTTTTCTGCAAACCCATTTTTTTGCAAATTTTGACAGGTCGGGGGTCATAAAAAATTACAAAATATTGACCAAAAATTCAAAAATAAACCAATAATGCAGCTAGATAGATATTTTAACAACAAATTCAGAGAGGTATTCCACTTTTAAATCGGGTAAAAATTTCAAAAGTTTGGGCTTAGCAGTGCTGGGATCTTGTTACTTTTCTGCAAACCCATTTTTTGCAAATTTTGACAGGTCGGGGGTCATAAAAAACTACAAAATATTGACCAAAAATTCGAAAATAAACCAATAATGCAGCTAGATAGATATTTTAATAACAAATTCAGAGAGGTATTCCACTTTTAAATCGGGTAAAAATTTCAAAAGTTTTGGCTAAGCAGTGCTGGGATCTGGTCACTTTTCTGCAAACCCATTTTTTGCAAATTTTGACAGGTCGGGGGTCATAAAAAATTACAAAATATTGACCAAAAATTCGAAAATAAACCAATAATGCAGCTAGATAGATATTTTAATAGCAAATTCAGAGAGGTATTCCACTTTTAAATCGGGTAAAAATTTCAAAAGGTTTGGGATAAGCAGTGCTGGGATCTGGTCACTTTTCTGCAAACCCATTTTTTGCAAATTTTGACAGGTCGGGGGTCATAAAAAACTACAAAATATTGACCAAAAATTCGAAAATAAACCAATAATGCAGCTAGATAGATATTTTAATAACGAATTCAGAGAGGTATTCCACTTTTAAATCGGGTAAAAATTTCAAAAGTTATGGGCTAAGCAGTGCTGGGTTCTGGTCACTTTTCTGCAAACCCATTTTTTGCAAATTTTGAGAGGTCGGGGGTCATAAAAAATTACAAAATATTGACCAAAAATTCGAAAATAAACCAATAATGCAGCTAGATAGATATTTTAATAGCAAATTCAGAGAGGTATTCCACTTTTAAATCGGGTAAAAATTTCAAAAGGTTTGGGATAAGCAGTGCTGGGATCTGGTCACTTTTCTGCAAACCCATTTTTTGCAAATTTTGACAGGTCGGGGGTCATAAAAAACTACAAAATATTGACCAAAAATTCGAAAATAAACCAATAATGCAGCTAGATAGATATTTTAATAACGAATTCAGAGAGGTATTCCACTTTTAAATCGGGTAAAAATTTCAAAAGTTATGGGCTAAGCAGTGCTGGGTTCTGGTCACTTTTCTGCAAACCCATTTTTTGCAAATTTTGAGAGGTCGGGGGTCATAAAAAATTACAAAATATTGACCAAAAATTCGAAAATAAACCAATAATGCAGCTAGATAGATATTTTAATAACAAATTCAGAGAGGTATTCCACTTTTAAATCGGGTAAAAATTTCAAAAGTTTGGGCTAAGCAGTGCTGGGATCTGGTCACTTTTCTGCAAACCCATTTTTTGCAAATTTTGACAGGTCGGGGGTCATAAAAAATTACAAAATATTGACCAAAAATTCGAAAATAAACCAATAATGCAGCTAGATAGATATTTTAACAACAAATTCAGAGAGGTATTCCACTTTTAAATCGGGTAAAAATTTCAAAAGTTTGGGCTAAGCAGTGCTGGGATCTTGTCACTTTTCTGCAAACCCATTTTTTGCAAATTTTGACAGGTCGGGGGTCATAAAAAATGACGAAACATTGACCAAAAATTCGAAAATAAACCAATAATGCAGCTAGATAGATATTTTAACAACAAATTCAGAGAGGCATTCCACTTTTAAATCGGGTAAAAATTTCAATAGTTATGGGATAAGCAGTGCTGGGATCTGGTCACTTTTCTGCAAACCCATTTTTTTGCAAATTTTGACAGGTCGGGGGTCATAAAAAATTACAAAATATTGACCAAAAATTCAAAAATAAACCAATAATGCAGCTAGATAGATATTTTAACAACAAATTCAGAGAGGTATTCCACTTTTAAATCGGGTAAAAATTTCAAAAGTTTGGGCTTAGCAGTGCTGGGATCTTGTTACTTTTCTGCAAACCCATTTTTTGCAAATTTTGACAGGTCGGGGGTCATAAAAAACTACAAAATATTGACCAAAAATTCGAAAATAAACCAATAATGCAGCTAGATAGATATTTTAACAACAAATTCAGAGAGGTATTCCACTTTTAAATCGGGTAAAAATTTCAAAAGTTTGGGCTAAGCAGTGCTGGGATCTGGTCACTTTTCTGCAAACCCATTTTTTGCAAATTTTGACAGGTCGGGGGTCATAAAAAATTACAAAATATTGACCAAAAATTCGAAAATAAACCAATAATCCAGCTAGATAGATATTTTAACAACAAATTCAGAGAGGTATTCCTCTTTTAAATCGGGTAAAAATTTCAAAAGGTTTGGGATAAGCAGTGCTGGGATCTGGTCACTTTTCTGCAAACCCATTTTTTGCAAATTTTGACAGGTCGGGGGTCATAAAAAACTACAAAATATTGACCAAAAATTCGAAAATAAACCAATAATGCAGCTAGATAGATATTTTAATAACGAATTCAGAGAGGTATTCCACTTTTAAATCGGGTAAAAATTTCAAAAGTTATGGGCTAAGCAGTGCTGGGTTCTGGTCACTTTTCTGCAAACCCATTTTTTGCAAATTTTGAGAGGTCGGGGGTCATAAAAAATTACAAAATATTGACCAAAAATTCGAAAATAAACCAATAATGTAGCTAGATAGATATTTTAATAACAAATTCAGAGAGGTATTCCACTTTTAAATCGGGTAAAAATTTCAAAAGTTTGGGCTAAGCAGTGCTGGGATCTGGTCACTTTTCTGCAAACCCATTTTTTGCAAATTTTGACAGGTCGGGGGTCATAAAAAATTACAAAATATTGACCAAAAATTCGAAAATAAACCAATAATGCAGCTAGATAGATATTTTAACAACAAATTCAGAGAGGTATTCCACTTTTAAATCGGGTAAAAATTTCAAAAGTTATGGGCTAAGCAGTGCTGGGATCTGGTCACTTTTCTGCAAACCCATTTTTTGCAAATTTTGACAGGTCGGGGGTCATAAAAAATTACAAAATATTGACCAAAAATTCGAAAATAAACCAATAATGCAGCTAGATAGATATTCGAATAACAAATTCAGAGAGGTATTCCACTTTTAAATCGGGTAAAAATTTCAAAAGTTTGGGCTAAGCAGTGCTGGGATCTGGTCACTTTTCTGCAAACCCATTTTTTGCAAATTTTGACAGGTCGGGGGTCATAAAAAATGACGAAACATTGACCAAAAATTCGAAAATAAACCAATGATGTAGCTAGATAGATATTTTAATAACAAATTCAGAGAGGTATTCCACTTTTAAATCGGGTAAAAATTTCAAAAGTTATGGGATAAGCAGTGCTGGGATCTGGTCACTTTTCTGCAAACCCATTTTTTTTGCAAATTTTGACAGGTCGGGGGTCATAAAAAATTACAAAATATTGACCAAAAATTCGAAAATAAACCAATAATGCAGCTAGATAGATATTCGAATAACAAATTCAGAGAGGTATTCCACTTTTAAATCGGGTAAAAATTTCAAAAGTTATGGGCTAAGCAGTGCTGGGATCTGGTCACTCTCCTGCAAACCCATTTTTTGCAAATTTTGACAGGTCGGGGGTCATAAAAAACTACAAAATATTGACCAAAAATTCGAAAATAAACCAATAATGCAGCTAGATAGATATTCGAATAACAAATTCAGAGAGGTATTCCACTTTTAAATCGGGTAAAAATTTCAAAAGTTTGGGCTAAGCAGTGCTGGGATCTGGTCACTTTTCTGCAAACCCATTTTTTGCAAATTTTGACAGGTCGGGGGTCATAAAAAACTACAAAATATTGACCAAAAATTCGAAAATAAACCAATAATGCAGCTAGATAGATATTTTAACAACAAATTCAGAGAGGTATTCCACTTTTAAATCGGGTAAAAATTTCAAAAGTTATGGGCTAAGCAGTGCTGGGATCTGGTCACTTTTCTGCAAACCCATTTTTTGCAAATTTTGACAGGTCGGGGGTCATAAAAAACTACAAAATATTGACCAAAAATTCGAAAATAAACCAATAATGCAGCTAGATAGATATTCGAATAACAAATTCAGAGAGGTATTTCACTTTTAAATCGGGTAAAAATTTCAAAAGTTTGGGCTAAGCAGTGCTGGGATCTGGTCACTTTTCAGAAACCCATTTTTTGCAAATTTTGACAGGTCGGGGGTCATAAAAAATTACAAAATATTGACCAAAAATTCGAAAATAAACCAATAATGCAGCTAGATAGATATTTTAACAACACATTCAGAGAGGTATTCCACTTTTAAATCGGGTAAAAATTTCAAAAGTTTGGGCTAAGCAGTGCTGGGATCTGGTCACTTTTCTGCAAACCCATTTTTTGCAAATTTTGACAGGTCGGGGGTCATAAAAAATTACAAAATATTGACCAAAAATTCGAAAATAAACCAATAATGCAGCTAGATAGATATTCGAATAACAAATTCAGAGAGGTATTCCACTTTTAAATCGGGTAAAAATTTCAAAAGGTTTGGGATAAGCAGTGCTGGGATCTGGTCACTTTTCTGCAAACCCATTTTTTGCAAATTTTGACAGGTCGGGGGTCATAAAAAATGACGAAACATTGACCAAAAATTCGAAAATAAACCAATGATGTAGCTAGATAGATATTTTAATAACAAATTCAGAGAGGCATTCCACTTTTAAATCGGGTAACAATTTCAAAAGTTATGGGATAAGCAGTGCTGGGATCTGGTCACTTTTCTGCAAACCCATTTTTTTGCAAATTTTGACAGGTCGGGGGTCATAAAAAATTACAAAATATTGACCAAAAATTCGAAAATAAACCAATAATGCAGCTAGATAGATATTTTAATAGCAAATTCAGAGAGGTATTCCACTTTTAAATCGGGTAAAAATTTCAAAAGTTATGGGCTAAGCAGTGCTGGGATCTGGTCACTTTTCTGCAAACCCATTTTTTGCAAATTTTGACAGGTCGGGGGTCATAAAAAACTACAAAATATTGACCAAAAATTCGAAAATAAACCAATAATGCAGCTAGATAGATATTCGAATAACAAATTCAGAGAGGTATTCCACTTTTAAATCGGGTAAAAATTTCAAAAGTTTGGGCTAAGCAGTGCTGGGATCTGGTCACTTTTCAGAAACCCATTTTTTGCAAATTTTGACAGGTCGGGGGTCATAAAAAATTACAAAATATTGACCAAAAATTCGAAAATAAACCAATAATGCAGCTAGATAGATATTTTAACAACACATTCAGAGAGGTATTCCACTTTTAAATCGGGTAAAAATTTCAAAAGTTTGGGCTAAGCAGTGCTGGGATCTGGTCACTTTTCTGCAAACCCATTTTTTGCAAATTTTGACAGGTCGGGGGTCATAAAAAATTACAAAATATTGACCAAAAATTCGAAAATAAACCAATAATGCAGCTAGATAGATATTCGAATAACAAATTCAGAGAGGTATTCCACTTTTAAATCGGGTAAAAATTTCAAAAGTTTGGGCTAAGCAGTGCTGGGATCTGGTCACTTTTCTGCAAACCCATTTTTTGCAAATTTTGACAGGTCGGGGGTCATAAAAAATTACAAAATATTGACCAAAAATTCGAAAATAAACCAATAATGCAGCTAGATAGATATTTAAATAACAAATTCAGAGAGGTATTCCACTTTTAAGTCGGGTAAAAATTTCAAAAGTTATGGGCTAAGCAGTGCTGGGATCTTGTCACTTTTCTGCAAACCCATTTTTTGCAAATTTTGACAGGTCGGGGGTCATAAAAAATTACAAAATATTGACCAAAAATTCGAAAATAAACCAATAATGCAGCTAGATAGATATTTTAACAACAAATTCAGAGAGGCATTCCACTTTTAAATCGGGTAAAAATTTCAAAAGTTTGGGCTAAGCAGTGCTGGGATCTTGTCACTTTTCTGCAAACCCATTTTTTGCAAATTTTGACAGGTCGGGGGTCATAAAAAATTACAAAATATTGACCAAAAATTCGAAAATAAACCAATAATGCAGCTAGATAGATATTTTAACAACAATTTCAGAGAGGTATTCCACTTTTAAATCGGGTAAAAATTTCAAAAGTTATGGGCTAAGCAGTGCTGGGATCTGGTCACTTTTCTGCAAACCCATTTTTTGCAAATTTTGACAGGTCGGGGGTCATAAAAAACTACAAAATATTGACCAAAAATTCGAAAATAAACCAATAATGCAGCTAGATAGATATTCGAATAACAAATTCAGAGAGGTATTCCACTTTTAAATCGGGTAAAAATTTCAAAAGTTTGGGCTAAGCAGTGCTGGGATCTGGTCACTTTTCTGCAAACCCATTTTTTGCAAATTTTGACAGGTCGGGGGTCATAAAAAATGACGAAACATTGACCAAAAATTCGAAAATAAACCAATGATGTAGCTAGATAGATATTTTAATAACAAATTCAGAGAGGCATTCCACTTTTAAATCGGGTAAAAATTTCAAAAGTTTGGGCTAAGCAGTGCTGGGATCTTGTCACTTTTCTGCAAACCCATTTTTTGCAAATTTTGACAGGTCGGGGGTCATAAAAAACTACAAAATATTGACCAAAAATTCGAAAATAAACCAATAATGCAGCTAGATACAGCTGTTTTCAAAATAATAGGAGTGCTTTTGCATATGCACTTGTCCCTTCTGTAGCAATGTTATGCGTTCATTTTTTTCAATTTTATTTCTTTTTCCAAATTTGTTTATGGATACACATTCTGAGGTACCGTTATTTTTTCATTTTACTATCTTCGTTTTCTGAGAATTACCCAAATTCGTAAACAAACTTCATTTTGCGCTCATCAAAATAATAGGAGTGTGCCATTTGAATCTGTTCAGAGCGCAAAAAAAGGTAATTATTCTTAAAAAAACGGCTTAAAAGTATAGAATGATTAATATCCAACTACAATTTTAACGTTTAAGATCGAAAATTTAAAGCAATGGGTCGTGGCAAACATTGCAGACCTGAGCGGCGTGATTTGATCAAAAACTTGATTTCAAGTGGGAAAACGTACAAGGAAGTACAAAAAATAATTGGATGCGGTGCTTCCATGATCCGAAATGCACTAAAATTTTCACCCAAGCCGGAAACCCGCGGCCGACCCCAAGTTCTAGCCGATAAACTGGCTACACGTGTTGCAAGGTACTCGAAGAAACATCCTTTTGCAAGCTGCAAAGAAATCAAGGATGAGCTTAACTTGGACGCAAGTATCCCAACAATAAGTCGTCTTTTAAAGAAGCAAAATTTGACTGCCCACAGTCCACGGAAAATTCCATTCCACACCAAGAAGCACATAGCCGCAAGAATGAAATTTGCAAAGAGCCATGTCAACTGGTCAGTTGAAAAGTGGCGTAACATCTTGTGGTCGGATAAGTCGAAAATAGTCCTTTATGGTGGCAAAGGATCTCGACAGTACGTTAGAAGACCACCTAACACCGAATTTAATGCCAAATATTGCATTAAAACGATCAAACATGGCGGACATAATATAATGATTTGGGCATGTTTCTCGTACTATGGCGTAGGTCCAATATATTGGATTAAAAATATTATGGATGGTCCTGGATATGTCCAAATAATGCAGGAAACAATGCTGCCTTATGCTAGCGAAGAAATGCCACTGGTTTGGGTCTTCCAGCAAGACAATGACCCAAAGCACACAAGTAAAGTGGCTAAGAAGTGGTTTGCAGACAATAAGATTGCAGTACTTGAATGGCCCGCCCAGTCCCCCCGATCTGAATCCGATCGAAAATTTATGGACAGACGTTAAAAAGGCGGTCGCAGAAAGGCATCCAACTAATGTTTCCGAGCTTTGGGAAATTGTAAAGGCCTCTTGGACCTCGATTCGTCCCGAAAGATGCCAGAAATTGGTGGATTCCATGCCAAGGCGCTGTGCGGCAGTGATAGCCAATTAAGGTGGTGCCACGAAGTACTAATTATAGTTTTTTTTAATTACATTTAACATTAAATTACTTAATATAACCATATTTTATCGTTATATATTATTTTCAAAAGTTCTGAGAGAATTTGCTTGAACGCTCCTATTATTTTGAGAAACCCATATTGGGTGTTGTTCCCTTTTTTTTTTTTTTTTTTTAAGTATGTATTTAATGAAGTAACTTTTTTTTAGTTTTAATTACTTTAATACAAGTCATATTTGTTAAAAAAAATGAATTTAAGAAATTTAATTCGTATTGACATAGTTTTTTTCACCGATTTTCACATTCGTGATGGTCACTCCTATTATTTTGAAAACAACTGTAGATATTCGAATAACAAATTCAGAGAGGTATTCCACTTTTAAATCGGGTAAAAATTTCAAAAGTTTGGGCTAAGCAGTGCTGGGATCTGGTCACTTTTCTGCAAACCCATTTTTTGCAAATTTTGACAGGTCGGGGGTCATAAAAAATGACGAAACATTGACCAAAAATTCGAAAATAAACCAATGATGTAGCTAGATAGATATTTTAATAACAAATTCAGAGAGGCATTCCACTTTTAAATCGGGTAACAATTTCAAAAGTTATGGGATAAGCAGTGCTGGGATCTGGTCACTTTTCTGCAAACCCATTTTTTTGCAAATTTTGACAGGTCGGGGGTCATAAAAAATTACAAAATATTGACCAAAAATTCGAAAATAAACCAATAATGCAGCTAGATAGATATTTTAACAACAAATTCAGAGAGGTATTCCACTTTTAAATCGGGTAAAAATTTCAAAAGTTTGGGCTAAGCAGGGCTGGGATCTTGTCACTTTTCTGCAAACCCATTTTTTGCAAATTTTGACAGGTCGGGGGTCATAAAAAACTACAAAATATTGACCAAAAATTCGAAAATAAACCAATAATGCAGCTAGATAGATATTCGAATAACAAATTCAGAGAGGAATTCCACTTTTAAATCGGGTAAAAATTTCAAAAGTTTGGGCTAAGCAGTGCTGGGATCTGGTCACTTTTCTGCAAACCCATTTTTTTTGCAAATTTTGACAGGTCGGGGGTCATAAAAAATTACAAAATATTGACCAAAAATTCGAAAATAAACCAATAATGCAGCTAGATAGATATTTTAACAACAAATTCAGAGAGGTATTCCACTTTTAAATCGGGTAAAAATTTCAAAAGTTTGGGCTAAGCAGTGCTGGGATCTTGTCACTTTTCTGCAAACCCATTTTTTGCAAATTTTGACAGGTCGGGGGTCATAAAAAATTACAAAATATTGACCAAAAATTCGAAAATAAACCAATAATGCAGCTAGATAGATATTCGAATAACAAAATCAGAGAGGTATTCCACTTTTAAATCGGGTAAAAATTTCAAAAGTTTGGGCTAAGCAGTGCTGGGATCTTGTCACTTTTCTGCAAACCCATTTTTTGCAAATTTTGACAGGTCGGGGGTCATAAAAAATTACAAAATATTGACCAAAAATTCGAAAATAAACCAATAATGCAGCTAGATAGATATTTTAACAACAAATTCAGAGAGGTATTCCACTTTTAAATCGGGTAAAAATTTCAAAAGTTTGGGCTAAGCAGTGCTGGGATCTGGTCACTTTTCAGAAACCCATTTTTTGCAAATTTTGACAGGTCGGGGGTCATAAAAAATTACAAAATATTGACCAAAAATTCGAAAATAAACCAATAATGCAGCTAGATAGATATTTTAACAACAAATTCAGAGAGGTATTCCACTTTTAAATCGGGTAAAAATTTCAAAAGTTATGGGCTAAGCAGTGCTGGGATCTGGTCACTTTTCTGCAAACCCATTTTTTGCAAATTTTGACAGGTCGGGGGTCATAAAAAACTACAAAATATTGACCAAAAATTCGAAAATAAACCAATAATGCAGCTAGATAGATATTCGAATAACAAATTCAGAGAGGTATTCCACTTTTAAATCGGGTAAAAATTTCAAAAGTTTGGGCTAAGCAGTGCTGGGATCTGGTCACTTTTCTGCAAGCCCATTGTGCGGACTCTGCCGAATGCAGAGTTATTAGAAAAGAATAAAACGTTCGACTTGTTTCGATCTCCAATATGCACTGATTTTAATGTTCGATTTCGAGAATACAAAAAGGGAGATATGTATGTATGTACATGTGTAAGCTTCGTGTATAAAAGAGCGTAAGGCGAATTCAAAACATAAGCATATGATTACAGTGTGGGGTAATTAAATATATCAAGTTGGCAAGAATTCAAAATATAAGCAAATTAAACAAAGTGATTTATAAACATAATACTAATTAAGTGAAGATTAGCATTGACTGTTGATGTCATCGAACATTCTCCGCCCGTTGAATGATCCAAGGAGTATTCAAGCACCAATTTGCTCAGGCAGGGGCGCTATCTTACAGATGGGTCTTCGAATGTTTCCGTTTTTCACTTTGATCTCGGCCACTCGTACTCGTCCATCAGCTCCGACATGCGTGTTGGTGATGCGACCAAGAATCCATTCCTGGGGAGGTGTATTATCCTCGTGAACAATCACCATTTGGCCAATCTGAATGTTGGCGTGGGGTTTGAGCCATTTGGAGCGCTCCTGAAGCGTGTGTAAATAATCACGCCTCCATAGCTCCCAGAACTGCTGCTTCAAGAACGTTACGCGCTGCCACCGCGTAAGATAAGATGGTCTGCTATCGTCAATTGAAGGCTCCGGTACGGACATCAAAGACGACCCAATCAGCAAGTGCGCTGGGCTAAGCGCCTCTCCATCGTTTGGGTCTTCGGAAAGGGGTGCCATTGGTCTTGAATTTAGGATTGCCTCCGACTCGATTGCAATCGTTTGAAGCTCCTCGTACGTTAGTCCAGTGTTGCCCAAGTTCTTCATCATAAGGCTCTTCATGGACTTCACTGCGGCCTCCCACAAGCCGCCAAAGTGGGGAGCACGCGGAGGGATGAACTTGAACTCGAATCCCACGATGCTGCTGAACTTCTGCAACTTCGATGTGTTGGCTTCGTCGAACAGCTGCTGCTTAAAGTCCTCGAGCTGCGATCGTGCACCGACGAAATTAGTTGCATTGTCACAATAAATCCGTAGTGGGATGCCTCTGCGACTGACGAAGCGCTTTAAACAGAGAATGAAATTATTAGTGGATAGATCGGAAATGAGTTCTATGTGGATTGCTTTTGAAGAAAAGCATATAAACACCGCCATGTATGTTTTATATGGCACCTTGCTTCGAATGCGGTATGATGTGGAAAATGGTCCACATAGGTCGACTCCAGTGACAAAAAAGGTCGTTGTGAATGAAACCGATCAACTGGAAGTGATCCCATCATTTGTTCCATTAAACGAGGCTTGTAATGGTAACAGTGAGTGCAGCGTCGTACAATCTTTCGAACGATTTCTCGGGCGTTTACAATCCACGCCTGAAGTCGCAGGATTCCAATGAGAGCCTTTGGTCCTGCGTGCATGTGCTGCTGGTGGAGATATTCAACGAATTTCAATGTGAAGGAATGATCTTTTGGTAGAAGAACAGGAAATTTGGCATCGAGTGAAATGGGTGCCTTGGCTAAGCGGCCTCCTACACGTAATAGTGTTATCGAACCGTTTGATCCGTCCGTCGCTGCTAGGAACGGATTTAGCTTTTGAAATTCGGGCTTCAAAATCTTGTTTCCCTTCAGCTGCTGGATTTCGTTGAAAAAGGCCTTCTGCTGAATTTGTGCTACGATGTGCTTGAACGCGTATTGCAATTCAGTTGCTGGTGTATGAATTACATCGACTACGTTCACCTTCCTGTTGACCTTCATTCTATTGAAGACGCGCAACACAAAAGCCATGACTCGCAAAATGCGCCGATAGGATGAGAATTTGTTGATAACTTCATCGAATACATTTTCCTTGCTGCCGCTTTCGGTACATGTGAGGACTGTTGCTTTTCGCAGCTCCAACTCTTCATTGGTGTCCTGAGAATTTGGTACTGGTTGAGGCCATACAGATGAGTCTTGACGTAAGAAGCCTGGTCCACGAAACCATATAGTTTCCATAAGCTCGGACGCTGCGCAGCCTCTTGACACTATGTCCGCGGGATTGTCCTTGCCCGGAACGTGGCTCCAAGTGATGTTCGACGTGGTTGATTGCATCTCAGAAATCCGGTTGGCGACGAAACAGTTTAGCCTGGACGAGTGCATGGTAAGCCACTGTAGAACGATTCTTGAATCTGTCCAAAAGAAAATATTATCAATATATGTTTCGAATTTATGCTTAATCTTGGCCCATGTTTGACACAATAAATATGCGGCGCACAATTCTAGCCGCGGCAATGAAACTGCTTTTATTGGGGCCACCTTAGACTTGGCGATGATTAGCGTTGATTTGAACTCTCCGTTTATGTATGTTCGTAGATATAGGCAACAGCCATAAGCTCGCTGCGATGCATCTGAAAAACCGTGTATTTCCGATAGATTTTTTGGTGACGAGTTAATGAATCTTGGAACTTCGATGGTTTGAAGATTGTGCAAATCTTGTTCTATTCGCTGCCACTGAGATTGAAGCTCAGGGGGAAGTGGATCATCCCAGTTTAGACGATGCATCCACAACTCTTGGACCAAAATTTTGCACCGAATAACGACTGGTGATACGAGCCCTAGCAAATCGTACAGGTGAGCGACAAGTGAAACGATGCTCCGCTTGGTGACGACAGAGATTGTAGGTAGAGTATACCTGAAACAAAACACATCTAGTTTTGGTTGCCACGACATGCCTAAAGTCTTCGTTACATCTTTGGTATCAACCTTGAATTGAAACTCTGCTCCGTTGCCTTCTATTTTGCTTGTGTTCCACTTTGCAAGCTCTAATCCAGCCTTAGAAAGTATGCTGGTGACCTCTGTAGCCTTGAGATGAAGCTCTTCGACACTGTCTGCTCCAGTAAGGAGGTCATCGACGTACATATCTTCTTGAAGTACGGATGCTCCGATGGGAAACTGATTGGAGAAGTTATCCGCAATATATTTCAAGCTCCTGATTGCTAGAAATGGTGCACAGGACATGCCGTACGTGACAGTGTTGAGCTGAAACAATTCTAAAGGCGCAGCTGAGGATTCTCTCCAGAGAACAAGTTGATACATGCGATCGTCTGGTGATACTTCAAACTGGCGATACATCTTGCAGATATCAGCTACGAGTGCATGACGATGTAAGCGAAAGGCAAGAAGTGTCAGGATAAGATTCTGCTGGATGCTTGGGCCAATCATCAAAAACTCATTCAGAGACAGGTTCGACGTTGTTTTGCACGATGCATCAAACACAACACGCAGCTTGGTAGTTGTGCTTTCAGATCTAAGGACTCCATGATGTGGGATTACATAATGTGTCTTCTGAGAGTCGAAATTAGATGCCAATTGCATATGATTCAAATCTATGTACTCCCTCATGAATTGTACGTACATCTCCTTCAACAACGGGTTGCGGCTCAACCTACGTTCAGTTTGCAAAAACCGGGATTTGGCAATTTCAAACGATTTACCTAGCATGTGAGGATTCTCCTTAAATGGCAAGCAAACTTCGACCCGTCCAGATGTGAGAAACCTTGTGTTTGCCACAAAATGCCGTTCGCATTCCTGCTCTTCTGCGGTGAAACCTTGATCGTGCGAATCAAACTCCTCGATTAGCCAAAACCTTTCTAATGCACCTTGCAGCTCCGTAGAACGTGCCATGTTGCATGTTACGACTTGAGATTGCGGAATATCAGAAACCTTTCCGCCAACGATCCAACCAAGTGCAGTATTGACCAGGCAAGGAAGGCCTGGACCCAAAGAAATTTTGCCATTTGAAAGCAAATCAAAAAACTCTTGTGTGCTGATGAGTAGGTCAATTCGGTGAGGCATGTAGAAGCCTGGATCTGCAAGGTCAATCTCTGAGGGTATATTCCATTGTGAAGTATCAACGAATCGCTCTGGCTGATTAAGCGATATTGTCTTGGCTACAGCGAATTGTAAATGCCATTCATTTACAGACAATCGTGATCGAATAGTTGTAGAGACCGAGAATCTCATCTGCGTTCTGACATCGCCTATGCCAGAAATGTCATACTTCTGTCTCTCGAATCTGAGCTGAAGGAGCTTGGCCAACTCTTCAGAGATGAAATTTATTTCAGAGCCTGAGTCAAGCAAAGCTCTGGCTGGCTGAAATATTCCGAACTTATCCCTAATCAATACTATTGCTGTAGGAATTAAAGCGCGCCTCGAATGACGCGAAAGCATGGAAACAGCATGTGTGGGCTCCCGCTGCTGCTGAGATGTGTTGGAAACAATTTGCGTTGGTTGCTCTGGATGAGCAGATCTATGCAGAATAGTATGATGTAAGCCTTGACAAACGCGGCATCGAGATCTATTTGGACATCTGCTCGCCAAATGGCCGGTGCGCAAACAATTTATGCACAGAGCGGATTGCTTAACGAAATTCAATTTATCCTGCCAGTCTAGTAAACCAAATGAAGGGCACTGAGTGAGAGAGTGATCAGAAGCAGAACATTTTTTACAACCACCCTGTGCCGCAACAAAGGCTCTTCTATTCTGCGTGGGCCTTTCCTTTGGCTTCTCATCAGATGTTCGTTTAACGTTGCTCTCCAAAAATTGACAATGACGGCTTAAACTGCGATAGCAATCCTCCCAAGTAGGCAACACCTCGTATTCTTGACACCGATCGTACGATAATTTCGAATCTGCATCAATTTTAGACAAAACAAGATGAATTAATATTGCGTTCATTACATCTGCTTCTGTTCCTAACGACAACAACGATTCACGCAGCGCGGAGACGGTATCCAAGATACAGCGAAGAGCTGCGGGATCAGATCTCTTCATAATTTGAATGTCGAATAAGCTAGATATGTGCTCTGTGAAAATCAAAACCTTTTTATCGTAGCGCTCCTTTAATTGCTTTAACGCCTTTGGATAATTGATTTCGGACACTTGAAAGGGGGCCACAACACTCAGCGCGGGGCCAGACAAACAGCTAAGCAAGTAGTTAAATTTATCAACAGCTGATATAGAAGCGTCATCATGTACCATGCTAGTAAAGGCAGTAATAAACTTCATGTAGTCACCATACTTCCCGTCGAACTTAGGCAGCTTTAACGAAGGCAAACGATTATGGTGCCCAGATCCGCAATTTGCCGATGAATTAAAGAAACTTGCATCCTCTGGCCGGTCCTTCTTTGACGCCCCAATCCGAGTGATGATAATTGCCTTGGTTTCTATGAATACGTCCTCTAATTCTTGCCGGCCGTCGTCAGCCGCATCCAGCCGTTCGATCTGTGATTGAATTTGAAGAATTTGTTTGAAATACGATTCCAAAATTTGTGACTGGCATTCAAGAGCAGCAAGGTCGTTCTGCCGTTCGATTCGAGCTTTGAGATTAACTATATTTCGCTGAATTGTATTCCTTTGTTGTCTTAAAGACACGAGTTGAGAATCAGTCATTTTTGTAAAGAGTTATTTAGCGAAAACTAAGTGTAGAGCAATTATTGAGTGAAGCAATACCTTATCCAAGTATGTTGGCAATGCCCTTTGGTTCAGAGGGAGAAAACAAAACACTCCGATGCTTGAGAAAATAACTCAATTTTTGGCTTATTTATTTGCAGACCAGCTGCACAAGTATGTATGTGTATATATGGGCAATGCCCTTTGGTTCAAAGTGGAATGACAAAACCGCGATTGCATTTGCGAGTCTAGCTTACGGTTTTTCGTCCTCTTTGTGCCGCTGTTCTTTGGTCTCCAAATCTGTACTTGCGACGATTATGATGCGCATACCCTGTATGCAGGTATCCACGACGATCCAGTGGCGATGATTCCGGTGATCCAACGATGCTTCCGGAGATCCAACGATGATGCCAAACGCACTGCCACTAATCCGATGAGCTGCCGCTGCTGCCAAAATACACCAAGTATTGGCGTTGCTGGAATCTATTTCTCCGCCGAATGCAGAGGGAATAATTCTCAGTGAATTATGGTGGGACTTGCCGAATGCAGAGTCCTGTCACGGTCGCCAAAATGTGCGGACTCTGCCGAATGCAGAGTTATTAGAAAAGAATAAAACGTTCGACTTGTTTCGATCTCCAATATGCACTGATTTTAATGTTCGATTTCGAGAATACAAAAAGGGAGATATGTATGTATGTACATGTGTAAGCTTCGTGTATAAAAGAGCGTAAGGCGAATTCAAAACATAAGCATATGATTACAGTGTGGGGTAATTAAATATATCAAGTTGGCAAGAATTCAAAATATAAGCAAATTAAACAAAGTGATTTATAAACATAATACTAATTAAGTGAAGATTAGCATTGACTGTTGATGTCATCGAACACCCATTTTTTGCAAATTTTGACAGGTCGGGGGTCATAAAAAACTACAAAATATTGACAAAAAATTCGAAAATAAACCAATAATGCAGCTAGATAGATATTTTAATAACAAATTCAGAGAGGTATTCCACTTTTAATCGGGTAAAAATTTCAAAAGTTTGGACTATGCAGTGCTGGGATCTGGTCACTTTTCTGCAAACCCATTTTTTGCAAATTTTGACAGGTCGGGGGTCATAAAAAATTACAAAATATTGACCAAAAATTCGAAAATAAACCAATAATGCAGCTAGATAGATATTTTAATAGCAAATTCAGAGAGGTATTCCACTTTTAAATCGGGTAAAAATTTCAAAAGTTTGGGCTAAGCAGTGCTGGGATCTGGTCACTTTTCTGCAAACCCATTTTTTGCAAATTTTGACAGGTCGGGGGTCATAAAAAATGACGAAACATTGACCAAAAATTCGAAAATAAACCAATGATGCAGCTAGATAGATTTTTAACAACAAATTCAGAGAGGTATTCCACTTTTAAATCGGGTAAAAATTTCAAAAGTTTGGGCTAAGCAGTGCTGGGATCTGGTCACTTTTCTGCAAACCCATTTTTTGCAAATTTTGACAGGTCGGGGGTCATAAAAAATGACGAAACATTGACCAAAAATTCGAAAATAAACCAATGATGCAGCTAGATAGATATTTTAACAACAAATTCAGAGAGGCATTCCACTTTTAAATCGGGTAAAAATTTCAAAAGTTATGGGCTAAGCAGTGCTGGGATCTGGTCACTTTTCTGCAATCCCATTTTTTTGCAAATTTTGACAGGTCGGGGGTCATCAAAAATTACAAAATATTGACCAAAAATTCGAAAGTAAACCAATAATGCAGCTAGACAGATATTTTAACAACAAATTCAGAGAGGTATTCCACTTTTAAATCGGGTAAAAATTTCAAAAGTTTGGGCTAAGCAGTGCTGGGATCTTGTCACTTTTCTGCAAACCCATTTTTTGCAAATTTTGACAGGTCGGGGGTCATAAAAAATTACAAAATATTGACCAAAAATTCGAAAATAAACCAATAATGCAGCTAGATAGATATTCGAATAACAAAATCAAAAAGGTATTCCACTTTTAAATCGGGTAAAAATTTCAAAAGGTTTGGGCTAAGCAGTGCTGGGATCTTGTCACTTTTCTGCAAACCCATTTTTTGCAAATTTTGACAGGTCGGGGGTCATCAAAAATTACAAAATATTGACCAAAAATTCGAAAATAAACCAATAATGCAGCTAGACAGATATTTTAACAACAAATTCAGAGAGGTATTCCACTTTTAAATCGGGTAAAAATTTCAAAAGTTTGGGCTAAGCAGTGCTGGGATCTGGTCACTTTTCAGAAACCCATTTTTTGCAAATTTTGACAGGTCGGGGGTCATAAAAAATTACAAAATATTGACCAAAAATTCGAAAATAAACCAATAATGCAGCTAAATAGATATTTTAACAACAAATTCAGAGAGGTATTCCACTTTTAAATCGGGTAAAAATTTCAAAAGTTATGGGATAAGCAGTGCTGGGATCTGGTCACTTTTCTGCAAACCCATTTTTTGCAAATTTTGACAGGTCGGGGGTCATAAAAAATGACGAAACATTGACCAAAAATTCGAAAATAAACCAATGATGTAGCTAGATAGATATTTTAATAACAAATTCAGAGAGGCATTCCACTTTTAAATCGGGTAAAAATTTCAAAAGTTATGGGATAAGCAGTGCTGGGATCTGGTCACTTTTCTGCAAACCCATTTTTTTGCAAATTTTGACAGGTCGGGGGTCATAAAAAATTACAAAATATTGACCAAAAATTCGAAAATAAACCAATAATGCAGCTAGATAGATATTTTAACAACAAATTCAGAGAGGTATTCCACTTTTAAATCGGGTAAAAATTTCAAAAGTTTGGGCTAAGCAGTGCTGGGATCTGGTCACTTTTCTGCAAACCCATTTTTTGCAAATTTTGACAGGTCGGGGGTCATAAAAAACTACAAAATATTGACCAAAAATTCGAAAATAAACCAATAATGCAGCTAGATAGATATTCGAATAACAAATTCAGAGAGGAATTCCACTTTTAAATCGGGTAAAAATTTCAAAAGTTTGGGCTAAGCAGTGCTGGGATCTGGTCACTTTTCTGCAAACCCATTTTTTGCAAATTTTGACAGGTCGGGGGTCATAAAAAACTACAAAACATTGACCAAAAATTCGAAAATAAACCAATAATGCAGCTAGATAGATATTCGAATAACAAATTCAGAGAGGTATTCCACTTTTAAATCGGGTAAAAATTTCAAAAGTTTGGGCTAAGCAGTGCTGGGATCTGGTCACTTTTCAGAAACCCATTTTTTGCAAATTTTGACAGGTCGGGGGTCATAAAAAATTACAAAATATTGACCAAAAATTCGAAAATAAACCAATAATGCAGCTAAATAGATATTTTAACAACAAATTCAGAGAGGTATTCCACTTTTAAATCGGGTAAAAATTTCAAAAGTTATGGGCTAAGCAGTGCTGGGATCTGGTCACTTTTCTGCAAACCCATTTTTTGCAAATTTTGACAGGTCGGGGGTCATAAAAAATGACGAAACATTGACCAAAAATTCGAAAATAAACCAATGATGTAGCTAGATAGATATTTTAATAACAAATTCAGAGAGGCATTCCACTTTTAAATCGGGTAAAAATTTCAAAAGTTTGGGCTAAGCAGTGCTGGGGTCTGGTCACTTTTCTGCAAACCCATTTTTTTGCAAATTTTGACAGGTCGGGGGTCATAAAAAATTACAAAATATTGACCAAAAATTCGAAAATAAACCAATAATGCAGCTAGATAGATATTTTAACAACAAATTCAGAGAGGTATTCCACTTTTAAATCGGGTAAAAATTTCAAAAGTTTGGGCTAAGCAGTGCTGGGATCTGGTCACTTTTCTGCAAACCCATTTTTTGCAAATTTTGACAGGTCGGGGGTCATAAAAAACTACAAAATATTGACCAAAAATTCGAAAATAAACCAATAATGCAGCTAGATAGATATTCGAATAACAAATTCAGAGAGGAATTCCACTTTTAAATCGGGTAAAAATTTCAAAAGTTTGGGCTAAGCAGTGCTGGGATCTGGTCACTTTTCTGCAAACCCATTTTTTGCAAATTTTGACAGGTCGGGGGTCATAAAAAACTACAAAACATTGACCAAAAATTCGAAAATAAACCAATAATGCAGCTAGATAGATATTCGAATAACAAATTCAGAGAGGTATTCCACTTTTAAATCGGGTAAAAATTTCAAAAGTTTGGGCTAAGCAGTGCTGGGATCTGGTCACTTTTCTGCAAACCCATTTTTTGCAAATTTTGACAGGTCGGGGGTCATAAAAAACTACAAAATATTGACCAAAAATTCGAAAATAAACCAATAATGCAGCTAGATAGATATTCGAATAACAAATTCAGAGAGGAATTCCACTTTTAAATCGGGTAAAAATTTCAAAAGTTTGGGCTAAGCAGTGCTGGGATCTGGTCACTTTTCTGCAAACCCATTTTTTTGCAAATTTTGACAGGTCGGGGGTCATAAAAAATTACAAAATATTGACCAAAAATTCGAAAATAAACCAATAATGCAGCTAGATAGATATTTTAACAACAAATTCAGAGAGGTATTCCACTTTTAAATCGGGTAAAAATTTAAAAAGTTATGGGCTAAGCAGTGCTGGGATCTGGTCAATTTTCTGCAAACCCATTTTTTGCAAATTTTGACAGGTCGGGGGTCATAAAAAATTACAAAATATTGACCAAAAATTCGAAAATAAACCAATAATGCAGCTAGATAGATATTTTAACAACAAATTCAGAGAGGTATTCCACTTTTAAATCGGGTAAAAATTTCAAAAGTTATGGGCTAAGCAGTGCTGGGATCTGGTCACTTTTCTGCAAACCCATTTTTTGCAAATTTTGACAGGTCGGGGGTCATAAAAAACTACAAAATATTGACCAAAAATTCGAAAATAAACCAATAATGCAGCTAGATAGATATTCGAATAACAAATTCAGAGAGGTATTCCACTTTTAAATCGGGTAAAAATTTCAAAAGTTTGGGCTAAGCAGTGCTGGGATCTGGTCACTTTTCTGCAAACCCATTTTTTGCAAATTTTGACAGGTCGGGTCATAAAAAATGACGAAACATTGACCAAAAATTCGAAAATAAACCAATGATGTAGCTAGATAGATATTTTAATAACAAATTCAGAGAGGCATTCCACTTTTAAATCGGGTAAAAATTTCAAAAGTTATGGGATAAGCAGTGCTGGGATCTGGTCACTTTTCTGCAAACCCATTTTTTTGCAAATTTTGACAGGTCGGGGGTCATAAAAAATTACAAAATATTGACCAAAAATTCGAAAATAAACCAATAATGCAGCTAGATAGATATTTGAATAGCAAATTCAGAGAGGTATTCCACTTTTAAATCGGGTAAAAATTTCAAAAGTTTGGGCTAAGCAGTGCTGGGATCTTGTCACTTTTCTGCAAACCCATTTTTTGCAAATTTTGACAGGTCGGGGGTCATAAAAAATTACAAAATATTGACCAAAAATTCGAAAATAAACCAATAATGCAGCTAGATAGATATTTTAACAACAAATTCAGAGAGGTATTCCACTTTTAAATCGGGTAAAAATTTCAAAAGTTATGGGCTAAGCAGTGCTGGGATCTGGTCACTTTTCTGCAAACCCATTTTTTGCAAATTTTGACAGGTCGGGGGTCATAAAAAATTACAAAATATTGACCAAAAATTCGAAAATAAACCAATAATGCAGCTAGATAGATATTCGAATAACAAATTCAGAGAGGTATTCCACTTTTAAATCGGGTAAAAATTTCAAAAGTTTGGGCTAAGCAGTGCTGGGATCTGGTCACTTTTCAGAAACCCATTTTTTGCAAATTTTGACAGGTCGGGGGTCATAAAAAATTACAAAATATTGACCAAAAATTCGAAAATAAACCAATAATGCAGCTAAATAGATATTTTAACAACAAATTCAGAGAGGTATTCCACTTTTAAATCGGGTAAAAATTTCAAAAGTTATGGGCTAAGCAGTGCTGGGATCTGGTCACTTTTCTGCAAACCCATTTTTTGCAAATTTTGACAGGTCGGGGGTCATAAAAAACTACAAAATATTGACCAAAAATTCGAAAATAAACCAATAATGCAGCTAGATAGATATTCGAATAACAAATTCAGAGAGGTATTCCACTTTTAAATCGGGTAAAAATTTCAAAAGTTTGGGCTAAGCAGTGCTGGGATCTGGTCACTTTTCTGCAAACCCATTTTTTTGCAAATTTTGACAGGTCGGGGGTCATAAAAAATTACAAAATATTGACCAAAAATTCGAAAATAAACCAATAATGCAGCTAGATAGATATTTTAACAACAAATTCAGAGAGGTATTCCACTTTTAAATCGGGTAAAAATTTCAAAAGTTTGGGCTAAGCAGTGCTGGGATCTGGTCACTTCTCTGCAAACCCATTTTTTGCAAATTTTGACAGGTCGGGGGTCATAAAAAACTACAAAATATTGACCAAAAATTCGAAAATAAACCAATAATGCAGCTAGATAGATATTCGAATAACAAATTCAGAGAGGTATTCCACTTTTAAATCGGGTAAGAATTTCAAAAGTTATGGGCTAAGCAGTGCTGGGATCTGGTCACTTTTCTGCAAACCCATTTTTTGCAAATTTTGACAGGTCGGGGGTCATAAAAAACTACAAAATATTGACCAAAAATTCGAAAATAAACCAATGGTGTAGCTAGATAGATATTTTAATAACAAATTCAGAGAGGCATTCCACTTTTAAATCGGGTAAAAATTTCAAAAGTTATGGGCTAAGCAGTGCTGGGATCTGGTCACTTTCCTGCAAACCCATTTTTTGCAAATTTTGACAGGTCGGGGGTCATAAAAAATTACAAAATATTGACCAAAAATTCGAAAATAAACCAATAATGCAGCTAGATAGATATTTTAACAACAATTTCAGAGAGGTATTCCACTTTTAAATCGGGTAAAAATTTCAAAAGTTATGGGCTAAGCAGTGCTGGGATCTGGTCACTTTCCTGCAAACCCATTTTTTGCAAATTTTGACAGGTCGGGGGTCATAAAAAATTAAAAAATATTGACCAAAAATTCGAAAATAAACCAATAATGCAGCTAGATACCTCTCCGAATAACAAATTCAGAGAGGTATTCCACTTTTAAATCGGGTAAAAATTTCAAAAGTTTGGGCTAAGCAGTGCTGGGATCTGGTCACTTTTCTGCAAACCCATTTTTTGCAAATTTTGACAGGTCGGGGGTCATAAAAAACTACAAAATATTGACCAAAAATTCGAAAATAAACCAATAATGCAGCTAGATAGATATTCGAATAACAAATTCAGAGAGGAATTCCACTTTTAAATCGGGTAAAAATTTCAAAAGTTTGGGCTAAGCAGTGCTGGGATCTGGTCACTTTTCTGCAAACCCATTTTTTGCAAATTTTGACAGGTCGGGGGTCATAAAAAACTACAAAACATTGACCAAAAATTCGAAAATAAACCAATAATGCAGCTAGATAGATATTCGAATAACAAATTCAGAGAGGTATTCCACTTTTAAATCGGGTAAAAATTTCAAAAGTTTGGGCTAAGCAGTGCTGGGATCTGGTCACTTTTCTGCAAACCCATTTTTTGCAAATTTTGACAGGTCGGGGGTCATAAAAAACTACAAAATATTGACCAAAAATTCGAAAATAAACCAATAATGCAGCTAGATAGATATTCGAATAACAAATTCAGAGAGGAATTCCACTTTTAAATCGGGTAAAAATTTCAAAAGTTTGGGCTAAGCAGTGCTGGGATCTGGTCACTTTTCTGCAAACCCATTTTTTTGCAAATTTTGACAGGTCGGGGGTCATAAAAAATTACAAAATATTGACCAAAAATTCGAAAATAAACCAATAATGCAGCTAGATAGATATTTTAACAACAAATTCAGAGAGGTATTCCACTTTTAAATCGGGTAAAAATTTCAAAAGTTTGGGCTAAGCAGTGCTGGGATCTGGTCACTTCTCTGCAAACCCATTTTTTGCAAATTTTGACAGGTCGGGGGTCATAAAAAACTACAAAATATTGACCAAAAATTCGAAAATAAACCAATAATGCAGCTAGATAGATATTCGAATAACAAATTCAGAGAGGTATTCCACTTTTAAATCGGGTAAGAATTTCAAAAGTTATGGGCTAAGCAGTGCTGGGATCTGGTCACTTTTCTGCAAACCCATTTTTTGCAAATTTTGACAGGTCGGGGGTCATAAAAAACTACAAAATATTGACCAAAAATTCGAAAATAAACCAATGATGTAGCTAGATAGATATTTTAATAACAAATTCAGAGAGGCATTCCACTTTTAAATCGGGTAAAAATTTCAAAAGTTATGGGCTAAGCAGTGCTGGGATCTGGTCACTTTCCTGCAAACCCATTTTTTGCAAATTTTGACAGGTCGGGGGTCATAAAAAATTACAAAATATTGACCAAAAATTCGAAAATAAACCAATAATGCAGCTAGATAGATATTTTAACAACAATTTCAGAGAGGTATTCCACTTTTAAATCGGGTAAAAATTTCAAAAGTTATGGGCTAAGCAGTGCTGGGATCTGGTCACTTTCCTGCAAACCCATTTTTTTGCAAATTTTGACAGGTCGGGGGTCATAAAAAATTAAAAAATATTGACCAAAAATTCGAAAATAAACCAATAATGCAGCTAGATACCTCTCCGAATAACAAATTCAGAGAGGTATTCCACTTTTAAATCGGGTAAAAATTTCAAAAGGTTTGGGATAAGCAGTGCTGGGATCTGGTCACTTTTCTGCAAACCCATTTTTTGCAAATTTTAACAAGTCGGGGGTCATAAAAAACTACAAAATATTGACCAAAAATTCGAAAATAAACCAATAATGCTGCTAGATAGATATTTTAATAACAAATTCAGAGAGGTATTCCACTTTTAAATCGGGTAAAAATTACAAAAGTTATGGGCAAAGCAGTGCTGGGTTCTGGTCACTTTTCTGCAAACCCATTTTTTGCAAATTTTGACAGGTCGGGGGTCATAAAAAACTACAAAATATTGACCAAAAATTCGAAAATAAACCAATAATGCAGCTAGATAGATATTCGAATAACAAATTCAGAGAGGTATTCCACTTTTAAATCGGGTAAAAATTTCAAAAGTTTGGGCTAAGCAGTGCTGGGATCTGGTCACTTTTCTGCAAACCCATTTTTTGCAAATTTTGACAGGTCGGGGGTCATAAAAAACTACAAAATATTGACCAAAAATTCGAAAATAAACCAATAATGCAGCTAGATAGATATTTTAATAACAAATTCAGAGAGGCATTCCACTTTTAAATCGGGTACAAATTTCAAAAGTTATGGGATAAGCAGTGCTGGGATCTGGTCACTTTTCTGCAAACCCATTTTTTTGCAAATTTTGACAGGTCGGGGGTCATAAAAAATTACAAAATATTGACCAAAAATTCGAAAATAAACCAATAATGCAGCTAGATAGATATTTTAACAACAAATTCAGAGAGGTATTCCACTTTTAAATCGGGTAAAAATTTCAAAAGTTTGGGCTAAGCAGTGCTGGGATCTTGTCACTTTTCTGCAAACCCATTTTTTGCAAATTTTGACAGGTCGGGGGTCATAAAAAATTACAAAATATTGACCAAAAATTCGAAAATAAACCAATAATGCAGCTAGATAGATATTTTAACAACAAATTCAGGGAGGTATTCCACTTTTAAATCGGGTAAAAATTTCAAAAGTTATGGGCTAAGCAGTGCTGGGATCTGGTCACTTTTCTGCAAACCCATTTTTTGCAAATTTTGACAGGTCGGGGGTCATAAAAAATTAAAAAATATTGACCAAAAAATTCGAAAATAAACCAATAATGCAGCTAGATAGATATTTTAATAACAAATTCAGAGAGGTATTCCACTTTTAAATCGGGTAAAAATTTCAAAATTTTGGGCTAAGCAGTGCTGGGATCTGGTCACTTTTCTGCAAACCCATTTTTTGCCAATTTTGACAGGTCGGGGGTCATAAAAAATTACAAAATATTGACCAAAAATTCGAAAATAAACCAATAATGCAGCTAGATAGATATTCGAATAACAAATTCAGAGAGGAATTCCACTTTTAAATCGGGTAAAAATTTCAAAAGTTTGGGCTAAGCAGTGCTGGGATCTGGTCACTTTTCTGCAAACCCATTTTTTTGCAAATTTTGACAGGTCGGGGGTCATAAAAAATTACAAAATATTGACCAAAAATTCAAAAATAAACCAATAATGCAGCTAGATAGATATTTTAACAACAAATTCAGAGAGGTATTCCACTTTTAAATCGGGTAAAAATTTCAAAAGTTTGGGCTAAGCAGTGCTGGGATCTGGTCACTTCTCTGCAAACCCATTTTTTGCAAATTTTGACAGGTCGGGGGTCATAAAAAACTACAAAATATTGACCAAAAATTCGAAAATAAACCAATAATGCAGCTAGATAGATATTCGAATAACAAATTCAGAGAGGTATTCCACTTTTAAATCGGGTAAGAATTTCAAAAGTTATGGGCTAAGCAGTGCTGGGATCTGGTCACTTTTCTGCAAACCCATTTTTTGCAAATTTTGACAGGTCGGGGGTCATAAAAAACTACAAAATATTGACCAAAAATTCGAAAATAAACCAATGATGTAGCTAGATAGATATTTTAATAACAAATTCAGAGAGGCATTCCACTTTTAAATCGGGTAAAAATTTCAAAAGTTATGGGCTAAGCAGTGCTGGGATCTGGTCACTTTCCTGCAAACCCATTTTTTGCAAATTTTGACAGGTCGGGGGTCATAAAAAACTACAAAATATTGACCAAAAATTCGAAAATAAACCAATAATGCAGCTAGATAGATATTTTAACAACAATTTCAGAGAGGTATTCCACTTTTAAATCGGGTAAAAATTTCAAAAGTTATGGGCTAAGCAGTGCTGGGATCTGGTCACTTTCCTGCAAACCCATTTTTTGCAAATTTTGACAGGTCGGGGGTCATAAAAAATTAAAAAATATTGACCAAAAATTCGAAAATAAACCAATAATGCAGCTAGATACCTCTCCGAATAACAAATTCAGAGAGGTATTCCACTTTTAAATCGGGTAAAAATTTCAAAAGGTTTGGGATAAGCAGTGCTGGGATCTGGTCACTTTTCTGCAAACCCATTTTTTGCAAATTTTAACAAGTCGGGGGTCATAAAAAACTACAAAATATTGACCAAAAATTCGAAAATAAACCAATAATGCTGCTAGATAGATATTTTAATAACAAATTCAGAGAGGTATTCCACTTTTAAATCGGGTAAAAATTACAAAAGTTATGGGCAAAGCAGTGCTGGGTTCTGGTCACTTTTCTGCAAACCCATTTTTTGCAAATTTTGACAGGTCGGGGGTCATAAAAAACTACAAAATATTGACCAAAAATTCGAAAATAAACCAATAATGCAGCTAGATAGATATTTTAAAAACAAATTCAGAGAGGCATTCCACTTTTAAATCGGGTAAAAATTTCAAAAGTTATGGGATAAGCAGTGCTGGGATCTGGTCACTTTTCTGCAAACCCATTTTTTTGCAAATTTTGACAGGTCGGGGGTCATAAAAAACTACAAAATATTGACCAAAAATTCGAAAATAAACCAATAATGCAGCTAGATAGATATTTTAAAAACAAATTCAGAGAGGCATTCCACTTTTAAATCGGGTAAAAATTTCAAAAGTTATGGGATAAGCAGTGCTGGGATCTGGTCACTTTTCTGCAAACCCATTTTTTTTGCAAATTTTGACAGGTCGGGGGTCATAAAAAATTACAAAATATTGACCAAAAATTCGAAAATAAACCAGTAATGCAGCTAGATAGATATTTTAACAACAAATTCAGAGAGGTATTCCACTTTTAAATCGGGTAAAAATTTCAAAAGTTTGGGCTAAGCAGTGCTGGGATCTTGTCACTTTTCTGCAAACCCATTTTTTGCAAATTTTGACAGGTCGGGGGTCATAAAAAATTAAAAAATATTGACCAAAAATTCGAAAATAAACCAATAATGCAGCTAGATACCTCTCCGAATAACAAATTCAGAGAGGTATTCCACTTTTAAATCGGGTAAAAATTTCAAAAGGTTTGGGATAAGCAGTGCTGGGATCTGGTCACTTTTCTGCAAACCCATTTTTTGCAAATTTTGACAAGTCGGGGGTCATAAAAAATTACAAAATATTGACCAAAAATTCGAAAATAAACCAATAATGCAGCTAGATAGATATTCGAATAACAAATTCAGAGAGGTATTCCACTTTTAAATCGGGTAAAAATTTCAAAAGTTATGGGCTAAGTAGTGCTGGGTTCTGGTCACTTTTCTGCAAACCCATTTTTTGCAAATTTTGACAGGTCGGGGGTCATAAAAAACTACAAAATATTGACCAAAAATTCGAAAATAAACCAATAATGCAGCTAGATAGATATTCGAATAACAAATTCAGAGAGGTATTCCACTTTTAAATCGGGTAAAAATTTCAAAAGTTATGGGCTAAGCAGTGCTGGGATCTGGTCACTTTTCTGCAAACCCATTTTTTTGCAAATTTTGACAGGTCGGGGGTCATAAAAAATTACAAAATATTGACCAAAAATTCGAAAATAAACCAATAATGCAGCTAGATAGATATTTTAATAACAAATTCAGAGAGGTATTCCACTTTTAAATCGGGTAAAAATTTCAAAAGTTATGGGCTAAGCAGTGCTGGGATCTGGTCACTTTTCTGCAAACCCATTTTTTTGCAAATTTTGACAGGTCGGGGGTCATAAAAAATTACAAAATATTGACCAAAAATTCGAAAATAAACCAATAATGCAGCTAGATAGATATTTTAACAACAAATTCAGAGAGGTATTCCACTTTTAAATCGGGTAAAAATTTCAAAAGTTTGGGCTAAGCAGTGCTGGGATCTTGTCACTTTTCTGCAAACCCATTTTTTGCAAATTTTGACAGGTCGGGGGTCATAAAAAATTACAAAATATTGACCAAAAATTCGAAAATAAACCAATAATGCAGCTAGATAGATATTTTAACAACAAATTCAGGGAGGTATTCCACTTTTAAATCGGGTAAAAATTTCAAAAGTTATGGGCTAAGCAGTGCTGGGATCTTGTCACTTTTCTGCAAACCCATTTTTTGCAAATTTTGACAGGTCGGGGGTCATAAAAAATTACAAAATATTGACCAAAAATTCGAAAATAAACCAATAATGCAGCTAGATAGATATTTTAATAACAAATTCAGAGAGGTATTCCACTTTTAAATCGGGTAAAAATTTCAAAAGTTATGGGCTAAGTAGTGCTGGGTTCTGGTCACTTTTCTGCAAACCCATTTTTTGCAAATTTTGACAGGTCGGGGGTCATAAAAAATTACAAAATATTGACCAAAAATTCGAAAATAAACCAATAATGCAGCTAGATAGATATTCTAATAACAAATTCAGAGAGGTATTCCACTTTTAAATCGGGTAAAAATTTCAAAAGTTTGGGCTAAGCAGTGCTGGGATCTGGTCACTTTTCTGCAAACCCATTTTTTGCAAATTTTGACAGGTCGGGGGTCATAAAAAATTACAAAATATTGACCAAAAATTCGAAAATAAACCAATAATGCAGCTAGATAGATATTTTAATAACAAATTCAGAGAGGTATTCCACTTTTAAATCGGGTAAAAATTTCAAAAGTTATGGGCTAAGCAGTGCTGGGATCTGGTCACTTTTCTGCAAACCCATTTTTTTGCAAATTTTGACAGGTCGGGGGTCATAAAAAATTACAAAATATTGACCAAAAATTCGAAAATAAACCAATAATGCAGCTAGATAGATATTTTAATAACAAATTCAGAGAGGTATTCCACTTTTAAATCGGGTAAAAATTTCAAAAGTTATGGGCTAAGCAGTGCTGGGATCTGGTCACTTTTCTGCAAACCCATTTTTTGCAAATTTTGACAGGTCGGGGGTCATAAAAAATTACAAAATATTGACCAAAAATTCGAAAATAAACCAATAATGCAGCTAGATAGATATTTTAATAACAAATTCAGAGAGGTATTCCACTTTTAAATCGGGTAAAAATTTCAAAAGTTTGGGCTAAGCAGTGCTGGGATCTGGTCACTTTTCTGCAAACCCATTTTTTGCAAATTTTGACAGGTCGGGGGTCATAAAAAATTACAAAATATTGACCAAAAATTCGAAAATAAACCAATAATGCAGCTAGATAGATATTTTAATAACAAATTCAGAGAGGTATTCCACTTTTAAATCGGGTAAAAATTTCAAAAGTTATGGGCTAAGTAGTGCTGGGTTCTGGTCACTTTTCTGCAAACCCATTTTTTGCAAATTTTGACAGGTCGGGGGTCATAAAAAATTACAAAATATTGACCAAAAATTCGAAAATAAACCAATAATGCAGCTAGATAGATATTTTAATAGCAAATTCAGAGAGGTATTCCACTTTTAAATCGGGTAAAAATTTCAAAAGTTTGGGCTAAGCAGTGCTGGGATCTGGTCACTTTTCTGCAAACCCATTTTTTGCAAATTTTGACAGGTCGGGGGTCATAAAAAATTACAAAATATTGACCAAAAATTCGAAAATAAACCAATAATGCAGCTAGATAGATATTTTAATAACAAATTCAGAGAGGTATTCCACTTTTAAATCGGGTAAAAATTTCAAAAGTTATGGGCTAAGCAGTGCTGGGATCTGGTCACTTTTCTGCAAACCCATTTTTTGCAAATTTTGACAGGTCGGGGGTCATAAAAAATTACAAAATATTGACCAAAAATTCGAAAATAAACCAATAATGCAGCTAGATAGATATTTTAATAACAAATTCAGAGAGGTATTCCACTTTTAAATCGGGTAAAAATTTCAAAAGTTATGGGCTAAGCAGTGCTGGGATCTGGTCACTTTTCTGCAAACCCATTTTTTGCAAATTTTGACAGGTCGGGGGTCATAAAAAACTACAAAATATTGACCAAAAATTCGAAAATAAACCAATAATGCAGCTAGATAGATATTTTAATAACAAATTCAGAGAGGTATTCCACTTTTAAATCGGGTAAAAATTTCAAAAGTTATGGGCTAAGCAGTGCTGGGATCTGGTCACTTTTCTGCAAACCCATTTTTTTGCAAATTTTGACAGGTCGGGGGTCATAAAAAATTACAAAATATTGACCAAAAATTCGAAAATAAACCAATAATGCAGCTAGATAGATATTTTAATAACAAATTCAGAGAGGTATTCCACTTTTAAATCGGGTAAAAATTTCAAAAGTTATGGGCTAAGCAGTGCTGGGATCTGGTCACTTTTCTGCAAACCCATTTTTTTGCAAATTTTGACAGGTCGGGGGTCATAAAAAACTACAAAATATTGACCAAAAATTCGAAAATAAACCAATAATGCAGCTAGATAGATATTTTAATAACAAATTCAGAGAGGTATTCCACTTTTAAATCGGGTAAAAATTTCAAAAGTTTGGGCTAAGCAGTGCTGGGATCTGGTCACTTTTCTGCAAACCCATTTTTTGCAAATTTTGACAGGTCGGGGGTCATAAAAAATTACAAAATATTGACCAAAAATTCGAAAATAAACCAATAATGCAGCTAGATAGATATTTTAATAACAAATTCAGAGAGGTATTCCACTTTTAAATCGGGTAAAAATTTCAAAAGTTATGGGCTAAGCAGTGCTGGGATCTGGTCACTTTTCTGCAAACCCATTTTTTGCAAATTTTGACAGGTCGGGGGTCATAAAAAATTACAAAATATTGACCAAAAATTCGAAAATAAACCAATAATGCAGCTAGATAGATATTTTAATAACAAATTCAGAGAGGTATTCCACTTTTAAATCGGGTAAAAATTTCAAAAGTTATGGGCTAAGCAGTGCTGGGATCTGGTCACTTTTCTGCAAACCCATTTTTTTGCAAATTTTGACAGGTCGGGGGTCATAAAAAATTACAAAATATTGACCAAAAATTCGAAAATAAACCAATAATGCAGCTAGATAGATATTTTAATAACAAATTCAGAGAGGTATTCCACTTTTAAATCGGGTAAAAATTTCAAAAGTTTGGGCTAAGCAGTGCTGGGATCTGGTCACTTTTCTGCAAACCCATTTTTTGCAAATTTTGACAGGTCGGGGGTCATAAAAAATTACAAAATATTGACCAAAAATTCGAAAATAAACCAATAATGCAGCTAGATAGATATTTTAATAACAAATTCAGAGAGGTATTCCACTTTTAAATCGGGTAAAAATTTCAAAAGTTATGGGCTAAGCAGTGCTGGGATCTGGTCACTTTTCTGCAAACCCATTTTTTTGCAAATTTTGACAGGCCGGGGGTCATAAAAAATTACAAAATATCAACCAAAAATTCGAAAATAAACCAATAATGCAGCTAGATAGATATTTTAATAACAAATTCAGAGAGGTATTCCACTTTTAAATCGGGTAAAAATTTCAAAAGTTATGGGCTAAGCAATGCTGGGATCTGGTCACTTTTCTGCAAACCCATTTTTTGCAAATTTTGACAAGTCGGGGGTCATAAAAAACTACAAAATATTGACCAAAAATTCGAAAATAAACCAATGATGTAGCTAGATAGATATTTTAATAACAAATTCAGAGAGGCATTCCACTTTTAAATCGGGTAAAAATTTCAAAAGTTATGGGATAAGCAGTGCTGGGATCTGGTCACTTTTCTGCAAACCCATTTTTTTGCAAATTTTGACAGGTCGGGGGTCATAAAAAATTACAAAATATTGACCAAAAATTCGAAAATAAACCAATAATGCAGCTAGATAGATATTTTAACAACAAATTCAGAGAGGTTTTCCACTTTTAAATCGGATAAAAATTTCAAAAGTTATGGGATAAGCAGTGCTGGGATCTGGTCACTTTTCTGCAAACCCATTTTTTTGCCAATTTTGACAGGTCGGGGGTCATAAAAAACTACAAAATATTGACCAAAAATTCGAAAATAAACCAATAATGCAGCTAGATAGATATTTTAACAACAAATTCAGAGAGGTATTAAACTTTTAAATCGGGTAAAAATTTCAAAAGTTTGGGCTAAGCAGTGCTGGGATCTGGTCACTTTTCTGCAAACCCATTTTTTGCAAATTTTGACAGGTCGGGGGTCATAAAAAATTACAAAATATTGACCAAAAATTCGAAAATAAACCAATAATGCAGCTAGATAGATATTTTAATAACAAATTCAGAGAGGTATTCCACTTTTAAATCGGGTAAAAATTTCAAAAGTTATGGGCTAAGCAGTGCTGGGATCTGGTCACTTTTCTGCAAACCCATTTTTTGCAAATTTTGACAGGCCGGGGGTCATAAAAAATTACAAAATATCAACCAAAAATTCGAAAATAAACCAATAATGCAGCTAGATAGATATTTTAATAACAAATTCAGAGAGGTATTCCACTTTTAAATCGGGTAAAAATTTCAAAAGTTATGGGCTAAGCAGTGCTGGGATCTGGTCACTTTTCTGCAAACCCATTTTTTTGCAAATTTTGACAAGTCGGGGGTCATAAAAAACTACAAAATATTGACCAAAAATTCGAAAATAAACCAATGATGTAGCTAGATAGATATTTTAATAACAAATTCAGAGAGGCATTCCACTTTTAAATCGGGTAAAAATTTCAAAAGTTATGGGATAAGCAGTGCTGGGATCTGGTCACTTTTCTGCAAACCCATTTTTTTGCAAATTTTGACAGGTCGGGGGTCATAAAAAATTACAAAATATTGACCAAAAATTCGAAAATAAACCAATAATGCAGCTAGATAGATATTTTAACAACAAATTCAGAGAGGTTTTCCACTTTTAAATCGGATAAAAATTTCAAAAGTTATGGGATAAGCAGTGCTGGGATCTGGTCACTTTTCTGCAAACCCATTTTTTTGCCAATTTTGACAGGTCGGGGGTCATAAAAAACTACAAAATATTGACCAAAAATTCGAAAATAAACCAATAATGCAGCTAGATAGATATTTTAACAACAAATTCAGAGAGGTATTAAACTTTTAAATCGGGTAAAAATTTCAAAAGTTTGGGCTAAGCAGTGCTGGGATCTGGTCACTTTTCTGCAAACCCATTTTTTGCAAATTTTGACAGGTCGGGGGTCATAAAAAATTACAAAATATTGACCAAAAATTCGAAAATAAACCAATAATGCAGCTAGATAGATATTTTAATAACAAATTCAGAGAGGTATTCCACTTTTAAATCGGGTAAAAATTTCAAAAGTTTGGGCTAAGCAGTGCTGGGATCTGGTCACTTTTCTGCAAACCCATTTTTGGCAAATTTTGACAGGTCGGGGTCATAAAAAACTACAAAATATTGACCAAAAATTCGAAAATAAACCAATGATGTAGCTAGATAGATATTTTAATAACAAATTCAGAGAGGCATTCCACTTTTAAATCGGGTAAAAATTTCAAAAGTTATGGGATAAGCAGTGCTGGGATCTGGTCACTTTTCTGCAAACCCATTTTTTTGCAAATTTTGACAGGTCGGGGGTCATAAAAAATTACAAAATATTGACCAAAAATTCGAAAATAAACCAATAATGCAGCTAGATAGATATTTTAACAACAAATTCAGAGAGGTATTCCACTTTTAAATCGGGTAAAAATTTCAAAAGTTTGGGCTAAGCAGTGCTGGGATCTGGTCACTTTTCTGCAAACCCATTTTTTGCAAATTTTGACAGGTCGGGGGTCATAAAAAATTACAAAATATTGACCAAAAATTCGAAAATAAACCAATAATGCAGCTAGATAGATATTTTAATAACAAATTCAGAGAGGTATTCCACTTTTAAATCGGGTAAAAATTTCAAAAGTTATGGGCTAAGCAGTGCTGGGATCTGGTCACTTTTCTGCAAACCCATTTTTTGCAAATTTTGACAGGCCGGGGGTCATAAAAAATTACAAAATATCAACCAAAAATTCGAAAATAAACCAATAATGCAGCTAGATAGATATTTAAATAACAAATTCAGAGAGGTATTCCACTTTTAAATCGGGTAAAAATTTCAAAAGTTATGGGCTAAGCAATGCTGGGATCTGGTCACTTTTCTGCAAACCCATTTTTTGCAAATTTTGACAGGTCGGGGGTCATAAAAAATTACAAAATATTGACCAAAAATTCGAAAATAAACCAATAATGCAGCTAGATAGATATTTTAATAACAAATTCAGAGAGGTATTCCACTTTTAAATCGGGTAAAAATTTCAAAAGTTATGGGCTAAGCAGTGCTGGGATCTGGTCACTTTTCTGCAAACCCATTTTTTTGCAAATTTTGACAGGTCGGGGGTCATAAAAAATTACAAAATATTGACCAAAAATTCGAAAATAAACCAATAATGCAGCTAGATAGATATTTTAATAACAAATTCAGAGAGGTATTCCACTTTTAAATCGGGTAAAAATTTCAAAAGTTATGGGATAAGCAGTGCTGGGATCTGGTCACTTTTCTGCAAACCCATTTTTTTGCAAATTTTGACAGGTCGGGGGTCATAAAAAACTACAAAATATTGACCAAAAATTCGAAAATAAACCAATAATGCAGCTAGATAGATATTTTAACAACAAATTCAGAGAGGTATTCCACTTTTAAATCGGGTAAAAATTTCAAAAGTTTGGGCTAAGCAGTGCTGGGATCTGGTCACTTTTCTGCAAACCCATTTTTTGCAAATTTTGACAGGTCGGGGGTCATAAAAAATTACAAAATATTGACCAAAAATTCGAAAATAAACCAATAATGCAGCTAGATAGATATTTTAATAACAAATTCAGAGAGGTATTCCACTTTTAAATCGGGTAAAAATTTCAAAAGTTTGGGCTAAGCAGTGCTGGGATCTGGTCACTTTTCTGCAAACCCATTTTTGGCAAATTTTGACAGGTCGGGGGTCATAAAAAATTACAAAATATTGACCAAAAATTCGAAAATAAACCAATGATGCAGCTAGATAGATATTTTAATAACAAATTCAGAGAGGCATTCCACTTTTAAATCGGGTAAAAATTTCAAAAGTTATGGGATAAGCAGTGCTGGGATCTGGTCACTTTTCTGCAAACCCATTTTTTTGCAAATTTTGACAGGTCGGGGGTCATAAAAAATTACAAAATATTGACCAAAAATTCGAAAATAAACCAATAATGCAGCTAGATAGATATTTTAACAACAAATTCAGAGAGGTATTCCACTTTTAAATCGGGTAAAAATTTCAAAAGTTATGGGCTAAGCAGTGCTGGGATCTGGTCACTTTTCTGCAAACCCATTTTTTGCAAATTTTGACAGGTCGGGGGTCATAAAAAATTACAAAATATTGACCAAAAATTCGAAAATAAACCAATAATGCAGCTAGATAGATATTTTAACAACAAATTCAGAGAGGTATTCCACTTTTAAATCGGGTAAAAATTTCGAAAGGTTTGGGATAAGCAGTGCTGGGATCTGGTCACTTTTCTGCAAACCCATTTTTTGCAAATTTTGACAAGTCGGGGGTCATAAAAAACTACAAAATATTGACCAAAAATTCGAAAATAAACCAATAATGCAGCTAGATAGATATTCGAATAACAAATTCAGAGAGGTATTCCACTTTTAAATCGGGTAAAAATTTCAAAAGTTATGGGCTAAGCAGTGCTGGGTCTGGTCACTTTTCTGCAAACCCATTTTTTGCAAATTTTGACAGGTCGGGGGTCATAAAAAATTACAAAATATTGACCAAAAATTCGAAAATAAACCAATAATGCAGCTAGATAGATATTTTAATAACAAATTCAGAGAGGTATTCCACTTTTAAATCGGGTAAAAATTTCAAAAGTTTGGGCTAAGCAGTGCTGGGATCTGGTCACTTTTCTGCAAACCCATTTTTTGCAAATTTTGACAGGTCGGGGGTCATAAAAAATGACGAAACATTGACCAAAAATTCGAAAATAAACCAATGATGTAGCTAGATAGATATTTTAATAACAAATTCAGAGAGGCATTCCACTTTTAAATCGGGTAAAAATTTCAAAAGTTATGGGCTAAGCAGTGCTGGGTTCTGGTCACTTTTCTGCAAACCCATTTTTTGCAAATTTTGACAGGTCGGGGGTCATAAAAAATTACAAAATATTGACCAAAAATTCGAAAATAAACCAATAATGCAGCTAGATAGATATTTTAATAACAAATTCAGAGAGGTATTCCACTTTTAAATCGGGTAAAAATTTCAAAAGTTTGGGCTAAGCAGTGCTGGGATCTGGTCACTTTTCTGCAAACCTATTTTTTGCAAATTTTGACAGGTCGGGGGTCATAAAAAATTACAAAATATTGACCAAAAATTCGAAAATAAACCAATAATGCAGCTAGATAGATATTTTAACAACAAATTCAGAGAGGTATTCCACTTTTAAATCGGGTAAAAATTTCAAAAGTTTGGGCTAAGCAGTGCTGGGATCTGGTCACTTTTCTGCAAACCCATTTTTTGCAAATTTTGACAGGTCGGGGGTCATAAAAAATTACAAAATATTGACCAAAAATTCGAAAATAAACCAATAATGCAGCTAGATAGATATTTTAACAACAAATTCAGAGAGGTATTCCACTTTTAAATCGGGTAAAAATTTCAAAAGTTTGGGCTAAGCAGTGCTGGGATCTGGTCACTTTTCTGCAAACCCATTTTTTGCAAATTTTGACAGGTCGAGGGTCATAAAAAATTACAAAATATTGACCAAAAATTCGAAAATAAACCAATAATGCAGCTAGATAGATATTTTAATAACAAATTCAGAGAGGTATTCCACTTTTAAATCGGGTAAAAATTTCAAAAGTTATGGGCTAAGCAGTGCTGGGATCTGGTCACTTTTCTGCAAACCCATTTTTTGCAAATTTTGACAGGTCGGGGGTCATAAAAAATTACAAAATATTGACCAAAAAATTCGAAAATAAACCAATAATGCAGCTAGATAGATATTTTAATAACAAATTCAGAGAGGTATTCCACTTTTAAATCGGGTAAAAATTTCAAAAGTTATGGGCTAAGCAGTGCTGGGATCTGGTCACTTTTCTGCAAACCCATTTTTTGCAAATTTTGACAGGTCGGGGGTCATAAAAAACTACAAAATATTGACCAAAAATTCGAAAATAAACCAATAATGCAGCTAGATAGATATTCGAATAACAAATTCAGAGAGGTATTCCACTTTTAAATCGGGTAAAAATTTCAAAAGTTTGGGCTAAGCAGTGCTGGAATCTGGTCACTTTTCTGCAAATTTTGACAGGTCGAGGGTCATAAAAAATTACAAAATATTGACCAAAAATTCGAAAATAAACCAATAATGCAGCTAGATAGATATTCGAATAACAAATTCAGAGAGGTATTCCACTTTTAAATCGGGTAAAAATTTCAAAAGTTATGGGATAAGCAGTGCTGGGTTCTGGTCACTTTTCTGCGAACCCATTTTTTGAACATTTTGACAGGTCAGGGGTCATAAAAAATGACGAAACATTGACCAAAAATTCGAAAATAAACCAATGATGTAGCTAGATAGATATTTTAATAACAAATTCAGAGAGGCATTCCACTTTTAAATCGGGTAAAAATTTCAAAAGTTATGGGATAAGCAGTGCTGGGATCTGGTCACTTTTCTGCAAACCCATTTTTTTGCAAATTTTGACAGGTCGGGGGTCATAAAAAACTACAAAATATTGACCAAAAATTCGAAAATAAACCAATAATGCAGCTAGAAAGATATTTTAATAACAAATTCAGAGAGGTATTCCACTTTTAAATCGGGTAAAAATTTCAAAAGTTATGGGCTAAGCAGTGCTGGGATCTGGTCACTTTCCTGCAAACCCATTTTTTGCAAATTTTGACAGGTCGGGGGTCATAAAAAACTACAAAATATTGTCCAAAAATTCGAAAATAAACCAATAATGCAGCTAGATAGATATTTTAACAACAAATTCAGAGAGGTATTCCACTTTTAAGTCGGGTAAAAATTTCAAAAGTTATGGGCTAAGCAGTGCTGGGATCTGGTCACTTTTCTGCAAACCCATTTTTTGCAAATTTTGACAGGTCGGGGGTCATAAAAAACTACAAAATATTGACCAAAAATTCGAAAATAAACCAATAATGCAGCTAGATAGATATTCGAATAACAAATTCAGAGAGGTATTCCACTTTTCGGGTAAACATTTCAAAAGTTTGGGCTAAGCAGTGCTGGGATCTGGTCACTTTTCTGCAAACCCATTTTTTGCAAATTTTGACAGGTCGGGGGTCATAAAAAACTACAAAATATTGACCAAAAATTCGAAAATAAACCAATAATGCAGCTAGATAGATATTTTAACAACAAATTCAGAGAGGTATTCCACTTTTAGATCGGGTAAAAATTTCAAAAGTTATGGGCTAAGCAGTGCTGGGATCTGGTCACTTTTCTGCAAACCCATTTTTTGCAAATTTTGACAGGTCGGGGGTCATAAAAAATTACAAAATATCAACCAAAAATTCGAAAATAAACCAATAATGCAGCTAGATAGATATTCGAATAACAAATTCAGAGAGGTATTCCACTTTTAAATCGGGTAAAAATTTCAAAAGTTTGGGCTAAGCAGTGCTGGGATCTGGTCACTTTTCTGCAAACCCATTTTTTTTGCAAATTTTGACAGGTCGGGGGTCATAAAAATTACAAAATATTGACCAAAAATTCGAAAATAAACCAATAATGCAGCTAGATAGATATTTTAACAACAAATTCAGAGAGGTATTCCACTTTTAGATCGGGTAAAAATTTCAAAAGTTATGGGCTAAGCAGTGCTGGGATCTGGTCACTTTTCTGCAAACCCATTTTTTGCAAATTTTGACAGGTCGGGGGTCATAAAAAACTACAAAATATTGACCAAAAATTCGAAAATAAACCAATAATGCAGCTAGATAGATATTCGAATAACAAATTCAGAGAGGTATTCCACTTTTAAATCGGGTAAAAATTTCAAAAGTTTGGGCTAAGCAGTGCTGGGATCTGGTCACTTTTCTGCAAACCCATTTTTGCAAATTTTGACAGGTCGGGGGTCATAAAAAACTACAAAATATTGACCAAAAATTCGAAAATAAACCAATAATGCAGCTAGATAGATATTTTAATAACAAATTCAGAGAGGTATTCCACTTTTAAATCGGGTAAAAATTTCAAAAGTTTGGGCTAAGCAGTGCTGGGATCTGGTCACTTTTCTGCAAACCCATTTTTTGCAAATTTTGACAGGTCGGGGGTCATAAAAAACTACAAAATATTGACCAAAAATTCGAAAATAAACCAATAATGCAGCTAGATAGATATTTTAATAACAAATTCAGAGAGATATTCCACTTTTAAATCGGGTAAACATTTCAAAAGGTTAAGCAGTGCTGGGATCTGGTCTCTTTTCTGCAAACCCATTTTTTGCAAATTTTGACAGGTCGGGGGTCATAAAAAATTACAAAATATTGACCAAAAATTCGAAAATAAACCAATGATGCAGCTAGATAGATATTTAAATAACAAATTCAGAGAGGTATTCCACTTTTAAATCGGGTAAAAATTTCAAAAGTTATGGGCTAAGCAGTGCTCGGATCTGGTCACTTTTCTGCAAACCCATTTTTTGCAAATTTTGACAGGTCGGGGGTCATAAAAAACTACAAAATATTGACCAAAAATTCGAAAATAAACC
>NW_025064040.1:0-1303 GCF_018152265.1 Drosophila ficusphila | reverse complement strand
CTATAATAGTTTTTGAACACCTATCTAGATATCGGGTGTTTTTCTGTACTAGATGAGCAAAAACTGTGGCTTTCTCTTGGTTAACTTAAGAGTTTATAGGTATATTTACCATACTTTTTTATATACATATGATATATTTCTTAATATAATTGATATTTATGTTGATTTTCCCATGTATATGGTTGAATTATTAATATTTGACAGCAAAATCATATGCATATCATATGTTTTAGTGTGCTGGAGTCGGCAACCACTGCCTACCTATAATAGTTTTTGAACACCCTATCTAGATATCAATTGTTTTCTGTACCCAGATAATTATACACTGTGGCTTTCTCTTAATTTACTTAAGAGTTTATAGGTATATTACATACTTTTTTATATACATATGATATATTTCTTAATATAATTGATATTTATGTTGATTTTCATATGTATAATAGTTGAATTTATTAATATTATTGACAAAATCATATATATATCATATGTTTTTGAATTAATATTGAGGTCGGCAACCACTGCTACCTATAATAGTTTTTGAACAGTTTATCTGGTATCGGGTGTTTTCTGTACTAGATGAGCCCACACTGTGTGGCTTTCTCTTAATTTACTTAAGAGTTTATAGGTATATTTCATACTTTTTATATACATATGATATATTTCTTAATATAATTGATATTTATGCTGATTTTCATATGTATATGGTTAATTTATTAATATTATTGACAAAATCATATGCATATCATATGTTTTGAACAATACTTGGATCGTTAACCACTGCCTACCTATAATAGTTTTTGAACACCCTATCTAGATATCGGGTGTTTTCTGTACTAGATGAGCCCACACTGTGGCTTTCTCTTAATTTACTTAGAGTTTATAGGTATATTTCATACTTTTTATATACATATGATATATTTCTTAATATAAATTGATATTTATGTTGATTTTCATATGTATATGGTTAATTTATTAATATTATTGACAAAATCATATGCATATCATATGTTTTGAACAATACTTGGGTCGGCAACCACTGCCTACCTATAAATAGTTTTTGAACACCCTATCTAGATATCGGGTGTTTTCTGTACTAGATGAGCCCACACTGTGGCTTTCTCTTAATTTACTTAAGAGTTTATAGGTATATTTCATACTTTTTATATACATATGATATATTTCTTAATATAATTGATATTTATGTTGATTTTCATATGTATATGGTTAATTTATTAATATTATTGACAAAATCATATGCATATCATATGTTTTGAACAATATGGGTCGGCAACCACTGCCTACC
>NW_025064039.1:0-9800 GCF_018152265.1 Drosophila ficusphila | reverse complement strand
TTTTTGGTCAATGTTTCGTCATTTTTTATGACCCTTCGACCTGTCAAAATTTGCAAAAATGGGGTTGCCAGAAAAGTGACCAGATCCCAGCACTGCTTAGCCCAAACTTTTGGAAATTTTTACCCGATTTAAAAAGTGGAATACCTCTCTGAATTTGTTATTCGAATATCTATCTAGCTGCATTATTGGTTTATTTTTCAAATTTTTGGTCAATATTTTGTAATTTTTTATGACCCCCGACCTGTCAAAATTTGAAAAAATGGGTTTGCAGAAAAGTGACCAAGATCCCAGCACTGCTTAGCCCAAACTTTTGAAATTTTTACCCGATTTAAAAGTGGAATACCTCTCTGAATTTGTTATTAAAATATCTATCTAGCTGCATTATTGGTTTATTTTCGAATTTTTGGTCAATATTTCGTAATTTTTTATGACCCCCGACCTGTCAAAAATTTGCAAAAAATGGGTTTGCAGAAAAGTGACCAGATCCCAGCACTGCTTAGCCCAAACTTTTGAAATTTTTACCCGATTTAAAAGTGGAATACCTCTCTGAATTTGTTATTAAAATATCTATCTAGCTGCATTATTGGTTTATTTTCGAATTTTGGTCAATATTTTGTAATTTTTTATGACCCCCGACCTGTCAAAATTTGCAAAAAATGGGTTTGCAGAAAAGTGACCAGATCCCAGCACTGCTTAGCCCAAACTTTTGAAATTTTTACCCGATTTAAAAAGTGGAATACCTCTCTGAATTTGTTATTAAAATATCTATCTAGCTGCATTATTGGTTTATTTTCGAATTTTGGTCAATATTTTGTAATTTTTTATGACCCCCGACCTGTCAAAATTTGCAAAAATGGGTTTGCAGAAAAGTGACCAGATCCCAGCACTGCTTAGCCCAAACTTTTGAAATTTTACCCGATTTAAAAGTGGAATACCTCTCTGAATTTGTTGTTAAAATATCTATCTAGCTGCATTATTGGTTTATTTTCGAATTTTTGGTCAATATTTTGTAATTTTTTATGACCCCCGACCTGTCAAAATTTGCAAAAAATGGGTTTGCAGAAAAGTGACCAGATCCCAGCACTGCTTAGCCCATAACTTTTGAAATTTTTACCCGATTTAAAAGTGGAATACCTCTCTGAATTTGTTGTTAAAATATCTATCTAGCTGCATTATTGGTTTATTTTTCGAATTTTTGGTCAATATTTTGTAATTTTTTATGACCCCGACCTGTCAAAATTTGCAAAAAATGGGTTTGCAGAAAAGTGACCAGATCCCAGCACTGCTTAGCCCATAACTTTTGAAATTTTTACCCGATTTAAAAGTGGAATACCTCTCTGAATTTGTTATTAAAATATCTATCTAGCTGCATTATTGGTTTATTTTCGAATTTTTGGTCAATATTTTGTAATTTTTTATGACCCCGACCTGTCAAAATTTGCAAAAAAATGGGTTTGCAGAAAAGTGACCAGATCCCAGCACTGCTTAGCCCAAACTTTTGAAATTTTTACCCAATTTAAAAGTGGAATACCTCTCGAATTTGTTATTAAAATATCTATCTAGCTGCATCATTGGTTTATTTTCGAATTTTGGTCAATATTTGGTCAGTTTTTATGACCCCCGACCTGTTAAAATTTGCAAAAATGGGTTTGCAGAAAGTGACCAGATCCCAGCACTGCTTATCCCATAACTTTTGAAATTTTTACCCGATTTAAAAGTGGAATACCTCTCTGAATTTGTTATTCGAATATCTATCTAGCTGCATTATTGGTTTATTTTCGAATTTTTGGTCAATATTTTGTAGTTTTTTATGACCCCGACCTGTCAAAATTTGCAAAAAATGGGTTTGCAGAAAAGTGACCAGATCCCAGCACTGCTTAGCCCAAACTTTTGAAATTTTTACCCGATTTAAAAGTGGAATACCTCTCTGAATTTGTTATTAAAATATCTATCTAGCTGCATTATTGGTTTATTTTCAATTTTTGGTCAATATTTTGTAATTTTTTATGACCCCCGACCTGTCAAAATTTGCAAAAAATGGGTTTGCAGAAAAGTGACCAGATCCCAGCACTGCTTAGCCCAAACTTTTGAAATTTTTACCCGATTTAAAAGTGGAATACCTCTCTGAATTTGTTATTAAAATATCTATCTAGCTGCATTATTGGTTTATTTTCGAATTTTTGGTCAATATTTTGTAATTTTTTATGACTCCTCGACCTGTCAAAATTTGCAAAAAATGGGTTTGTAGAAAAGTGACCAGATCCCAGCACTGCTTAGCCTAAACTTTTGAAATTTTTACCCGATTTAAAAGTGGAATACCTCTCTGAATTTGTTGTTAAAATATCTATCTAGCTGCATTATTGGTTTATTTTCGAATTTTTGGTCAATATTTTGTAATTTTTTATGACCCCCGACCTGTCAAAATTTGCAAAAATGGGTTTGCAGAAAAGTGACCAGATCCCAGCACTGCTTAGCCCATAACTTTTGAAATTTTTACCCGATTTAAAAGTGGAATACCTCTCTGAATTTGTTATTAAAATATCTATCTAGCTGCATTATTGGTTTATTTTCGAATTTTTGGTCAATATTTTGTAATTTTTTATGACTCCCCGACCTGTCAAAATTTGCAAAAAATGGGTTTGCAGAAAAGTGACCAGATCCCAGCACTGCTTAGCCCAAACTTTTGAAATTTTTTACCTGATTTAAAAGTGGAATACCTCTCTGAATTTGTTATTAAAATATCTATCTAGCTGCATCATTGGTTTATTTTCGAATTTTTGGTCAATATTTCGTAATTTTTTATGACCCTCGACCTGTCAAAATTTGCAAAAAATGGGTTTGCAGAAAAGTGACCAGATCCCAGCACTGCTTAGCCCAAAACTTTTGAAATTTTTACCCGATTTAAAAGTGGAATACCTCTCTGAATTTGTTATTAAAATATCTATCTAGCTGCATTATTGGTTTATTTTCGAATTTTTGGTCAATATTTTGTAATTTTTTATGACCCCCGACCTGTCAAAATTTGCAAAAAATGGGTTTGCAGAAAAGTGACCAGATCCCAGCACTGCTTAGCCCAAACTTTTGAAATTTTTACCCGATTTAAAAGTGGAATACCTCTCTGAATTTGTTATTAAAATATCTATCTAGCTGCATTATTGGTTTATTTTCGAATTTTTGGTCAATATTTTGTAATTTTTTATGACCCCCGACCTGTCAAAATTTGCAAAAAATGGGTTTGCAGAAAAGTGACCAGATCCCAGCACTGCTTAGCCCAAACTTTTGAAATTTTTACCCGATTTAAAAGTGGAATACCTCTCTGAATTTGTTATTAAAATATCTATCTAGCTGCATTATTGGTTTATTTTCGAATTTTTGGTCAATATTTTGTAATTTTTTATGACCCCCGACCTGTCAAAATTTGCAAAAAATGGGTTTGCAGAAAAGTGACCAGATCCCAGCACTGCTTAGCCCATAACTTTTGAAATTTTTACCCGATTTAAAAGTGGAATACCTCTCTGAATTTGTTATTAAAATATCTATCTAGCTGCATTATTGGTTTATTTTCGAATTTTTGGTCAATATTTTGTAGTTTTTTATGACCCCCGACCTGTCAAAATTTGCAAAAAATGGGTTTGCAGAAAAGTGACCAGATCCCAGCACTGCTTAGCCCATAACTTTTGAAATTTTTACCCGATTTAAAAGTGGAATACCTCTCTGAATTTGTTATTCAAATATCTATCTAGCTGCATTATTGGTTTATTTTCGAATTTTTGGGTCAATATTTTGTAATTTTTTATGACCCCCGACCTGTCAAAATTTGCAAAAAATGGGTTTGCAGAAAAGTGACCAGATCCAGCACTGCTTATCCCATAACTTTTGAAATTTTTACCCGATTTAAAAAGTGGAATACCTCTCTGAATTTGTTATTAAAATATCTATCTAGCTGCATTATTGGTTTATTTTCGAATTTTTGGTCAATATTTTGTAATTTTTTATGACCCCGACCTGTCAAAATTTGCAAAAAAAATGGGTTTGCAGAAAAGTGACCAGATCCCAGCACTGCTTAGCCCATAACTTTTGAAATTTTTACCCGATTTAAAAGTGGAATACCTCTCTGAATTTGTTATTAAAATATCTATCTAGCTGCATTATTGGTTTATTTTCGAATTTTTGGTCAATATTTTGTAATTTTTTTATGACCCCCGACCTGTCAAAATTTGCAAAAAATGGGTTTGCAGAAAAGTGACCAGATCCCAGCACTGCTTAGCCCAAACTTTTGAAATTTTTACCCGATTTAAAAGTGGAATACCTCTCTGAATTTGTTATTAAAATATCTATCTAGCTGCATTATTGGTTTATTTTCGAATTTTTGGTCAATATTTTGTAATTTTTTATGACCCCGACCTGTCAAAATTTGCAAAAAATGGGTTTGCAGAAAAGTGACCAGATCCCAGCACTGCTTAGCCCAAACTTTTGAAATTTTTACCCGATTTAAAAGTGGAATACCTCTCTGAATTTGTTATTCGAATATCTATCTAGCTGCATTATTGGTTTATTTTCGAATTTTTGGTCAATATTTTGTAGTTTTTATGACCCCCGACCTGTCAAAATTTGCAAAAATGGGTTTGCAGAAAAGTGACCAGATCCCAGCACTGCTTAGCCCAAACTTTTGAAATTTTTACCCGATTTAAAAGTGGAATACCTCTCTGAATTTGTTATTAAAATATCTATCTAGCTGCATTATTGGTTTATTTTCGAATTTTTGGTCAATATTTTGTAGTTTTTTATGACCCCCGACCTGTCAAAATTTGCAAAAAATGGGTTTGCAGAAAAGTGACCAGATCCCAGCACTGCTTAGCCCATAACTTTTGAAATTTTTACCCGATTTAAAAGTGGAATACCTCTCTGAATTTGTTATTCGAAATATCTATCTAGCTGCATTATTGGTTTATTTTCGAATTTTTGGTCAATATTTTGTAATTTTTTATGACCCCCGACCTGTCAAAATTTGCAAAAAATGGGTTTGCAGAAAAGTGACCAGATCCCAGCACTGCTTAGCCCATAACTTTTGAAATTTTTACCCGATTTAAAAGTGGAATACCTCTCTGAATTTGTTGTTAAAATATCTATCTAGCTGCATTATTGGTTTATTTTCGAATTTTTGGTCAATATTTTGTAATTTTTATGACCCCCGACCTGTCAAAATTTGCAAAAAATGGGTTTGCAGAAAAGTGACCAGATCCCAGCACTGCTTAGCCCATAACTTTTGAAATTTTTACCCGATTTAAAAGTGGAATACCTCTCTGAATTTGTTATTAAAATATCTATCTAGCTGCATTATTGGTTTATTTTCGAATTTTTGGTCAATATTTTGTAATTTTTTATGACCCCCGACCTGTCAAAATTTGCAAAAAATGGGTTTGCAGAAAAGTGACCAGATCCCAGCACTGCTTAGCCCATAACTTTTGAAATTTTTACCCGATTTAAAAGTGGAATACCTCTCTGAATTTGTTATTCAAATATCTATCTAGCTGCATTATTGGTTTATTTTCGAATTTTTTGGTCAATATTTTGTAATTTTTTATGACCCCCGACCTGTCAAAATTTGCAAAAAATGGGTTTGCAGAAAAGTGACCAGATCCCAGCACTGCTTAGCCCATAACTTTTGAAATTTTTACCCGATTTAAAAGTGGAATACCTCTCTGAATTTGTTGTTAAAATATCTATCTAGCTGCATTATTGGTTTATTTTCGAATTTTTGGTCAATATTTTGTAATTTTTTATGACCCCCGACCTGTCAAAATTTGCAAAAAATGGGTTTGCAGAAAAGTGACCAGATCCCAGCACTGCTTATCCCAAACCTTTTGAAATTTTTACCCGATTTAAAAGTGGAATACCTCTCTGAATTTGTTATTCGAATATCTATCTAGCTGCATTATTGGTTTATTTTCGAATTTTTGGTCAATATTTTGTAATGTTTTATGACCCCCGACCTGTCAAAATTTGCAAAAAAAATGGGTTTGCAGAAAAGTGACCAGATCCCAGCACTGCTTATCCCATAACTTTTGAAATTTTTACCCGATTTAAAAGTGGAAAAGCCTCTCTGAATTTGTTATTAAAATATCTATCTAGCTACATCATTGGTTTTTTTTCGAATTTTTGGTCAATTTTTCGTCATTTTTTATGACCCCCGACCTGTCAAAATTTGCAAAAAATGGGTTTGCAGAAAAGTGACCAGATCCCAGCACTGCTTAGCCCAAACTTTTGAAATTTTTACCCGATTTAAAAGTGGAATACCTCTCTGAATTTGTTATTCGAATATCTATCTAGCTGCATTATTGGCTTATTTTCGAATTTTTGGTCAATATTTTGTAATTTTTTATGACCCCCGACCTGTCAAAATTTGCAAAAAATGGGTTTGCAGAAAAGTGACCAGATCCCAGCACTGCTTAGCCCAAACTTTTGAAATTTTTACCCGATTTAAAAGTGGAATACCTCTCTGAATTTGTTATTCGAATATCTATCTAGCTGCATTATTGGTTTATTTTCGAATTTTTGGTCAATATTTTGTAGTTTTTTATGACCCCCGACCTGTCAAAATTTGCAAAAAATGGGTTTGCAGAAAAGTGACCAGATCCCAGCACTGCTTAGACCAAACTTTTGAAATTTTTACCCGATTTAAAAGTGGAATGCCTCTCTGAATTTGTTATTAAAATATCTATCTAGCTACATCATTGGTTTGTTTTCGAATTTTTGGTCAATGTTTCGTCATTTTTTATGACCCCCGACCTGTCAAAATTTGCAAAAAATGGGTTTGCAGAAAAGTGACCAGATCCCAGCACTGCTTAGCCCATAACTTTTGAAATTTTTAACCGATTTAAAAGTGGAATACCTCTCTGAATTTGTTATTCGAATATCTATCTAGCTGCATTATTGGTTTATTTTCGAATTTTTGGTCAATATTTTGTAATTTTTTATGACCCCCGACCTGTCAAAATTTGCAAAAAATGGGTTTGCAGAAAAGTGACAAGAACCCAGCACTGCTTAGCCCATAACTTTTGAAATTTTTACCCGATTTAAAAGTGGAATACCTCTCTGAATTTGTTGTTAAAATATCTATCTAGCTGCATTATTGGTTTATTTTCGAATTTTTGGTCAATATTTTGTAGTTTTTTATGACCCCCGACCTGTCAAAATTTGCAAAAAATGGGTTTGCAGAAAAGTGACCAGATCCCAGCACTGCTTAGCCCATAACTTTTGAAATTTTTACCCGATTTAAAAGTGGAATACCTCTCTGAATTTGTTATTAAAATATCTATCTAGCTGCATTATTGGTTTATTTTCGAATTTTTGGTCAATATTTTGTAGTTTTTTATGTCCCCCGACTTGTTAAAATTTGCAAAAAAATGGGTTTGCAGAAAAGTGACCAGATCCCAGCACTACTTAGCCCATAACTTTTGAAATTTTTACCCGATTTAAAAGTGGAATACCTCTCTGAATTTGTTATTCGAATATCTATCTAGCTGCATTATTGGTTTATTTTCGAATTTTTGGTCAATATTTTGTAATTTTTATGACCCCCGACCTGTCAAAATTTGCAAAAAATGGGTTTGCAGAAAAGTGACCAGATCCCAGCACTGCTTAGCCCAAACTTTTGAAATTTTTACCCGATTTAAAAGTGGAATACCTCTCTGAATTTGTTGTTAAAATATCTATCTAGCTGCATTATTGTTTTATTTTCGAATTTTTGGTCAATATTTTGTAATTTTTTATGACCCCCGACCTGTCAAAATTTGCAAAAAATGGGTTTGCAGAAAAGTGACCAGATCCCAGCACTGCTTATCCCAAACCTTTTGAAATTTTTACCCGATTTAAAAGTGGAATACCTCTCTGAATTTGTTATTCGAATATCTATCTAGCTGCATTATTGGTTTATTTTCGAATTTTTGGTCAATATTTTGTAATGTTTTATGACCCCCGACCTGTCAAAATTTGCAAAAAAATGGGTTTGCAGAAAAGTGACCAGATCCCAGCACTGCTTATCCCATAACTTTTGAAATTTTTACCCGATTTAAAAGTGGAAAGCCTCTCTGAATTTGTTATTAAAATATCTATCTAGCTACATCATTGGTTTTTTTTCGAATTTTTGGTCAATTTTTCGTCATTTTTTATGACCCCGACCTGTCAAAATTTGCAAAAAATGGGTTTACAGAAAAGTGACCAGATCCCAGCACTGCTTAGCCCAAACTTTTGAAATTTTTACCCGATTTAAAAGTGGAATACCTCTCTGAATTTGTTATTCGAATATCTATCTAGCTGCATTATTGGCTTATTTTCGAATTTTTGGTTCAATATTTTGTAATTTTTTATGACCCCCGACCTGTCAAAATTTGCAAAAAATGGGTTTGCAGAAAAGTGACCAGATCCCAGCACTGCTTAGCCCAAACTTTTGAAATTTTTACCCGATTTAAAGGTGGAATACCTCTCTGAATTTGTTATTCAAATAGCTATCTAGCTGCATTATTGGTTTATTTTCGAATTTTTGGTCAATATTTTGTAGTTTTTTATGACCCCCGACCTGTCAAAATTTACAAAAAATGGGTTTGCAGAAAAGTGACCAGATCCCAGCACTGCTTAGACCAAACTTTTGAAATACTACCCGATTTAAAAGTGGAATACCTCTCTGAATTTGTTATTAAAATATCTATCTAGCTACATCATTGGTTTGTTTTCAAGATTTTTGGTCAATGTTTCGTCATTTTTATGACCCCCGACCTGTCAAAATTTGCAAAAAATGGGTTTACAGAAAAGTGACCAGATCCCAGCACTGCTTAGCCCATAACTTTTGAAATTTTTAACCGATTTAAAAGTGGAATACCTCTCTGAATTGTTATTCGAATATCTATCTAGCTGCATTATTGGTTTATTTTCAATTTTTTGGTCAATATTTTGTAATTTTTTATGACCCCCGACCTGTCAAAATTTGCAAAAATGGGTTGCAGAAAAGTGACCAGAACCCAGCACTGCTTAGCCCATAACTTTTGAAATTTTTACCCGATTTAAAAGTGGAATACCTCTCTGAATTTGTTGTTAAAATATCTATCTAGCTGCATTATTGGTTTATTTTCGAATTTTTGGTCAATATTTTGTAGTTTTTTATGACCCCCGACCTGTCAAAATTTGCAAAAAATGGGTTTACGAAAAAGTGACCAGATCCGAGCACTGCTTAGCCCATAACTTTTGAAATTTTTACCCGATTTAAAAGTGGAATACCTCTCTGAATTTGTTATTAAAATATCTATCTAGCTGCATTATTGGTTTATTTTCCAATTTTTGGTCAATATTTTGTAGTTTTTTATGTCCCCGACTTGTTAAAATTTGCAAAAAATGGGTTTACAGAAAAAGTGATGAGATCCCAGCACTACTTAGCCCATAACTTTTGAAATTTTTACCCGGTTAAAAGAGTGGAATACCTCTCTGAATTTGTTATTGAAGTATCTATCTAGCTGCATTATTGGTTTATTTTTCGAATTTTTGGTCAATATTTTGTAATTTTTTACTTGACCCCCGACCTGTCAAAATTTGCAAAAAATGGGTTTGCAGAAAAGTGACCAGATCCCAGCACTCACTTAGCCCAAACTTATGCAAATTTTTACCCGATTTAAAAGTGGAGATACCTCTCTGAATTTGTTGTTAAAATATCTATCTAGCTACGTGTTTGTTTTATTTTCAGATTTTTGGTCAATATTTTGTAATTTTTTATGACCCCCGACCTGTCAAACTTTACCAAAAAATGGGTT
>NW_025064038.1:0-17376 GCF_018152265.1 Drosophila ficusphila | reverse complement strand
TCTGCTGATTGAGAAGCATCGAAAGTCGACCATCCAACGCGGTTCTGTTCAAGTTCAAATGTTTTGTTCTTCTTTCAGACCTTCCATTTGCAGTATTTTGTAGTCTTCTTGCATTACGGCTTTGTTGGGAAAGATTCGATCGTCTTGGTCGCGGCATTATTAATTAAACTTCCTTCACTTCAATTCAGAAAAAAGCACGAAAACTTCACTTCACTCCAATCCACCAAAATCACAAATAATTTCTAATTCCACTTTAAAAAAATTGAGTTAAAAATGCTATGGCTAGTGTGTGCTTGTCAGTGTGATGAGGTAATAACTCAATTTATACGCGATTTTTGGTATGTCGAACGAACAAAAGTACCCTACGTCCCATTCCGGACTCTAAGCTACCTATCCTACCAATTTTCAGCCAAATCTAGTTCAGCAACGAAATTCTTGAAGTTATAAGTGGTGTAACTAACACAACTTGTTTTTATATATATAGATTATAAAGAGGTAAAATTTGTTTGTTTGTTTGCAACGAATAGGCTCCGGAACTACTGGTCCGATTTAAAAAAGCTTTGCGAGCTCTGGTTTTTTCACATATTATGCTAACCTTAGTCCTCTCTGCTCAGTTAATTTCATGGACAAACGAGTATTGTGTTCACTGTGAAATTGTGAAACAAAAAGAATTTTTATTCATTTTATGCATTTGAGGATAAATTCACCACTCTATCCATAGTCCAAAATGCTTAGAGGACGACGTGCAAACATTGGCCGCAGACATCCAAGCCAGCAACAAGAATATTCACAAAACTTAAGCGAAGAACGACAAATGAGCACATGGAGATTATTGGCATCATCCAATCGCTTGCAAAATGATCCCACTGCGAACTACAGTGCTAATGAAAATTTAGATATTGGACCAATGGCGACTATATACCGATATTGCAGTGCTTTAAAGTTTAAAAGAGAAACGGCTGATTGGGCTGCGCAAGTGGAAAAGTCAAACTGGAAAAGTGTTAAATCACCATCTATCTATACTTCTACAGGGTGCGCCATCTCGAGCTTCGGTATGAAAAAATATTGAATAACTTTGGAAAAAAAACAAAAATTCATGGAAAATGTTTTATGTTTATTTAGATTGATCCTTTACAATTCATTTGAGTTAGTTTTTGAAGGGTCTAGAAAATTTCTGGTTTCAGCAGGACGGGGTCCCATGTCAGACAGCAAACGAAACCATGCAGTTTTTGCAGCAAAATTCCTGGATGCGTTGTGTCAAAAAGAGGCGATATCGACTGGCCGGACTTGACCCCGCCGGATTTCTTTTTGTGGGGTATACATAAGCAAGCCCTAGACCATCACAGAGCTCAAGGAGAGTATTCGCACCGAAATGGCCAATATATCGGCCGATTGCTCAAGAAAATAATGGAAAATGCTCGAAAAGGACACTTTTTGCCATCAAGAACAAAGGAAGTCACTTAGTCGATATTGTATTCAAAACTAACTCAAATGAATTGTAAAGGATCAATCTAAATATATGTAAAACATTTTCCATGAATTTCTTGTTTTTTCCAAAGTTATTTAATATTTTCATACCGAAGCTCGAGATGGCGCACCCTGTATATATTTGAAAAATGTTGCAACATTGACTATTATGTTGTTAAATTGTGTTGACCAGCGAAGCGGCCACAGGACCTCTAGTAATTTAATAAAAATCATGTAAGTTTGAGTGTTCATTGATACGCCCACTACTTCGAATTGCAAAATATTTTAAAATATTAAAAAAGTGATTTTCCAAGAGTCTCAGTCAAAAAAATATTAAAGGCACAAGTGAGGAATTTTTTTTTTGTAGAAACAATTAAATACAAAGGAACAAAATTCTTTGTTCTTTATGTTAAAATCTTATGAGTGTTAGTGAGATAGAAGATTTGTTAGACAGATTTCAAAGCTAAACAAAATAGTCCAAACATGGCATTGACTAGTGAACGATTAAAATCCACTATAGAAGGCGCAGTTGCGAGCGCACTCGCTGCCCAGGAAAAAGCTTTGAAACAAAAATTACAAGCAGTCCAGAAGCGATTAGGTGGTGTAAACATCGGCACACCAGAAGTAGAAACGTATAGGGACGCCGAAATTATAATAAGTATCGCATGCCGCGAAACGTTAGATATTATGAAGTCCCTGCCGGACTTCGAGGGAAAGAATGAGACATACGTCTCTTGGAGGAAAGCGGCGCATACCGCCTATAAAGTATTCCGAGAAATATGATGGTAGTTCCAAACACTACCAAGCTTTTTAGGCACTCTCCGAAACAAAATAAAAGGCTCGGCCGATATGGTTTCTCGTTCGACACGCCTTTAAATTTGGAAGCTATTATTAACAGGCTTGACTTTACTACGCGGGCAAACGACCGATATATTTAAAAGAACAGGAGATGTCAACAGTCCGTCAAGGAAACATGACACTTCAGCAGTACTACGACGAAGTGGAGAAAACTGACTCTGCTTATAAACAAGACAATTATGACATACGACAGCACCGTAGCTGCCTCACTGAACGAAAATACAGAGCAGGCTTTCGGGCACAAGAAAATCGCTTAGCGATGTTCTTTTTCGGCAAGACCAACCGATCTTCCTTCCGCTTTAGCATTAGCGCAAGAAGTAGACGTTAACCCTGAGCGATACAGCATCGCAAGTAGTCGCACGTAGCACGGAGGAAAAACACCAAAGAGCTGAACAAAGAAGTGCATCGACAGACGCTAAGTTTTACCCAAATGGTAAAAATCCACATTTTAATAAAATACCACCAAGACAGCCACCCAGACAGGAACCGACCCAACCAATGGACGTCGATCCTTCATTATCCCGTTTTAGACAACCAACCCAAAACCAACAAAGCGGACCGTTTTCAAGACAAATTCAAAGCACTTACCAAAATATTTAACCCAAAGTTAGCAATAATCAGGGACAGATGATTAAAAGGCCAACTATTAGTATCGCTAGATATACAAACAAAACATCAACACCAAAACATCAGGAGGATAAATCATCTGGCTGTAGAAAACGACCCACCAAATGAAACCAATAATGAATACCCGGCAGTAGCCGAAGAGGAATGTGAGAACATCGACGATGACCTAGTAGAATATGATGAAATAAATTTTTAGGCTAGGATGGGATGGGATGGCTTTCATTCGTACAGAGTAAAGTTTTCTGATCGCGGTCAACTTGGTGGCCGCCAGTGGGATCTCTGTTTTCGAATGATTGCAAGTTGACACACAGCCTCCTCGTGGCACCTCCTGGGTAGCTATCTTAGCATCCGCTAGATAGTGAGCTAATGTGTGCAGCGATGTCACCCGGACGTTAAACGGTTGAGCGCAGGGTTTGGAACCCGCCTCGTAAAAAAAAGAAGCCCAGTGAAGACCAAAGCGAAAGCCTCCGGATAGGATCCCCCCTTTTGTTGACGACCACCGCAAAACGAAAAAGGACTACGATTTAAGGATATGCACCTGGAATGTCCGAACCCATTGGGAAGGTGCCTCTATCCAACTGGCGGATGCCCTCGAAAAATGTAAGGCTGACATTACCGCCATCCAGGAAATGAGATGGATAGGGACAAGGTTGCTCAAGCGAGCAAACTGCGATATCTACTTCAGCTGCCATGGAGAGGCGCGAATTTGGATGCGGATTTGTAGCGGTAAGCCGGAGACTTCGCCACCACGTCTCCAACTTAACCCCAGTGAGTGAACGAGTGGCTGGGCAATCCGCGTCAAAGCTAGGTTTTCAATCTAAGCATAATTTGCGCGCACGCCCCGACGGAGGAGAAGGACGATGCTGTAAAGGATGCATTCTACGCGAGACTCGAGGACACATACGACCGCTGCCCAGACCACGACGTGAAAATTATCCTCGGGGACTTCAACGCAGGGTCGGGCGCGAGCGCATCTTTGCCCACCGTCGGTCAATTCAGCCTCCATGAGGCCACCTCGAACAACGGTCTCAGGCTGATTGACTTCGCCGCGGCGCGAAAACATGGTAATGAATAGCACCAGATTTCGGCACCTCGACATCCACAAGGCCACACGGCTGTCCCCCTGATCAAAAGACGCGCAACCAGATTGATCACGTTGTGATAGACGGAAGGCATGCCTCAAGTGTGATGGACGTGCGTACGTTTCGTGGAGTCAACGATTGACTCGGACCACTATCTTGTCGCAGCCAAGATACGCATGCGGCTATGCCGAGCGAAAACATACGCCCCATCACGCGGCTGCGATCACAACGGACAGCAATGGCCTACTCCACTCACCTCTCGGAACTGCTCCACCAACCTATCCCTCTCGCTGTTGACGCCGGTGGACTCTGGGCGCACATTTCCCACTCCATGCGAGCTGCTGCTGAATCAACCATTGGGTTCAAGCGCCCACCCACACGGAACCAATGGTATGACGAGGAGTGTCGCGTCGCAGCGGCAGCAAAAAACGCCGCCCACAGAAAAACGCTGCAGTCTGGCGCAACGCGAGCTACGTGTGAACATTACAGGGAGAAAAGGAAGGAAGAGAGGCGACTTTTCAGACGGAAAAAACGGGAGCAAGAAAAGCGAGAGTGCGAGAAACTTGAGGTGTTACGAGACAGGAATGATGTTCGAAAATTCTACCAACAAGTCAACCGTCTGACACAAGGTTTCAAGACCGGAGCATCTAACTGTCGGGATGAAAATGGAAATCTGGTTACGGATACGCAGTGCACGTTGAGGTTATGGAGGAAGCATTTCTCCAAGCTGCTAGCAGGCGATGACGGCACCAATCCCGCCATTGGAGGAAGCAGCCCGATACCACCAATCGACGACAATGTGGATATACCACTACCTAGCCATGACGAGGTCCGAGTTGCTATAACGCGGCTCAAAAACAACAAAGCAGCTGGTGCTGATGGACTGCCTGCAGAGTTGTTTAAGGCCGGCGGCGAAGACCTGATAAGGTGCATGCATCAGCTCTTGTGCAAAATATGGCTAGAAGAAAGCATGCCCAACGATTGGAATCTCAGCGTCCTTTGTCCTGTACTGAAGAAAGGTGACCCGACGATATGCGCCAACTACCGCGGAATCAGCCTGATTACCATCTCATAAAAGGTGCTATCGAGCGTAATATGTGAACGACTGAAGCCGTATACCAGCGCACTGATTGGACCTTATCAGTGCGGCTTCAGACCTGGTAAGTCCACCATAGACCAGATCTTCACATTACGCCAAATCCTGGAAAAAACCTACGAGAATAGCATCGACACACCCATCTCTTTGTCGATTATAATGCTGCATTCGATAGCCCGACGAGGGAACGCCTATATGCCACCATGTCTGAGTTCGGTATTCCTGCAAAGCTAATACGGCTTTGCAGAATGACATTGAGCAGTACCATCAGCTCTGTCAAGGTAGGACCGAACCTTAATACCGTTCGAGGTTTCAGACAAGGCGACCCCTTGTCGTGCGATCTCTTCAACTTCGTGATGGAAGGGGTACTGCGGAAAGCCGGTGTACATCGATCTGGCACTATTTTTTATAAAAGTGTCCAGCTCCTTGCGTATGCCGATGATATTGACATCATTGGCCGCAGCAAGCGTGATGTCACTGCTGCATTTTCGGCTATCGAAAAAGAGTCGGCAAAAGTGGGTTTGGCGGTAAACGAGGGCAAGACGAAGTATATGCTGTCTACAAGCAGGGAGGCGCGGCGCCCTAGACTCCCATGTGGTAGCGGACAGCTATACCTTCGAAGTGGTCAAGGCGTTCACGTACCTTGGCACTGCCATTAACACCGAAAATGACGTCAGCCTGGAGATCAAGCGAAGAATCACACTTGCCAATAGGTGCTACTTTGGTCTGAGTAAGCAAATGTGCAATAGAGACCTCTCTCGCCGAACAAAATTAACACTCTACAAGACACTCATCCTACCCGTGCTTTTATATGGCGCAGAAGCATGGGTAATATCACTGACGGATGCAGCAGCGCTTGGAGTGTTCGAGAGAAAAATTCTTCGCAAAATCTTTGGTCCCGTTCGGATTGGGGACGACTTTCGCATTCGGATGAACAACGAGCTGTACGAGTTGTACTACGACGTGGACGTGGTCCGGCGCATCACAATACAACGTCTGCGCGGGCTCGGCCACGTTGTGCGTATGGATAAAGAATCTCCAGCTCAGAAGGTGTTTGAAGCGAGGGTCGACTACGGGCGACGACGAAGGGGACGACCAAAGCTCCGATGGAAGAACCAAGTGGAGGAGAACCTGACTGCACTGGGAATTTCCGATTGGAGGAGGCGCGCGAGGAGCAGAGGCGCCTGGAGGGAGACGCTGAGGTCGGCCAAAACCCGAATCGGGTTGTAGTGCCACCTAATAATAATAATAATAATTTTTAGGCATAACTCCCTGCTACCATTCATAGAAATGGGCTTTCAAAAATTACATCAAACCTTTTAAAGAATTAAAAACGTTGTTTTCGTAAATAAACCATTTTCTATAAAATCAATCCATGGTCATAACACAATAAATAAAAAATGTATAATGCACATTTTTAATACAAATACAACATTTTTCTTGCTACCAAAATTAACAACGTTTGATGGAATTATTGAACTGGACCTACTAAAAAACACTGACGTCATACTTGACCTAAAAGAAAAAAGTTAATAACTAACAGCAGTTCGGAGGAAATTAAATTTTTGAAGTGTGAAAATGTAAATTGTACAAAAGTTGAGGATATAGTGGTACCACAGAAAATATTGGAAAAATTCCAGGAAATGTTAGGAAACCGTACGGGTGTATTTGCAGAGCCAAACGAAGCGCTGCCCTACAATACTAACATTGTTGGTACTATCCGGACAGAGAATATAGATCCGATATATTCAAAACTGTATCCATACCCGATGGGCGTGTCCGACTTTGTAAACACAGAAACACAAGCGATGTTACGAGACGGCTTAATCCGACCATCTCGGTCTCCATATAACAACCCCGTTTGGGTTGTAGATAAAAAGGGATCGATGAGCAGGGAAACACAAAAAAACGCCTAGTAATAGAAAGCTTAATTTGAAGACAATAGATGACAAATACCCTATCCCGAACGTAGGTTTTATCTTGGCAAATTTAGGAAAGGCAAAATACTTTACCACATAAGATTTAAAGTCTGGTTTTCATCAGATACTACTCGCCGAGAGCGACAGAGCGACAGAGAAAAAACGGCCTTCTCAGTAGGAAATGGGAAATATGAGTTCTGTAGACTACCCTTTTCAGAGAGCCATCGACGATGTGCTCAGGGAACAAATAGGGAAATCATGCTATGTCTACCTCGACGACGTAATTATTTTTTCGGAAAATATGCACGAGCATGTGAAACACAAAGCATGGGTCTTAGAAAAATTATATGAGGCCAACATGAGAGTTTCGCGCGAGAAATCTAATTTTTTTAAAGAAAATGTAGAGTACAGTAGAATCCTGTTATAACGACTTTGCTTATAGTGTCCGTCCGGGTTGTGCGTCGAAAACTCGATGGTTTCATATACAAAGTTATATGAAAGGGCCTCCGCTTAGAGCGTTTCCGCTTTTAGCGACAAACCGCTTATAAGAATGAAATTTTTCAAGAAAATGGAAAAATTTAACCGGATATTGCGTCGTGCCGGAAAAAATACAGTGCCATAGTTCAAAATTTAAGCATCAAAACACGCTGTTAGAAATGTATGTATGTATTTATCAGTGATTGTGTGCGTAGCAGCGACACGAAGGCTCTTGCACTGGCACAACTCTCTGTTAGTTTTAGCTGTCGCCTTAACAACGCTGCTGCGAGAGAGAGAGTCGAAGTGCAATGCCGACGTCACACTGTGTGTGCAGACCTCATGTCTATTGAATAGACTCTATTCCATGAGATGTCCCGTTATATTTCTAGTTTTTTTCTGCTTTTTTTCCGAGTAAAACTGAATGTTTTAATTTGCCAAATGCAATATGTGCAATAATAAGCTCATTCAGTTTTCAGTATTTAGAAAAACCTATGTTTTTTAATTTAATTTATTAAATTTTTTGTTTAAATTAAAAAATTGATTTGATTTATTTTAAAAACCTATTACAAACACAGCAACCATAAAATAATCAAAAAAAAAAATTTTTTTTTCCTCCTTTTGCTTAGTGCGTCTTCCGGTTATAACGACGAAAAATGGTCGGTCCCTTGAAAGTCGTTATAACCGGATTCTACTGTATTTAGGTTTTGTGGTTTCAAGTGGAGGCATAAGAACATGCCCTAACAAAGTAGATGCAATCCATAACTACGAACAACCGACCACACTATTTAATGTCAGATCATTTCTCGGACTAGCTAGTTACTATAGGTGTTTCATTAAAGACTTTGCATCTATTGCAAAACCTATAAGTGACATCCTAGACATCCTAGTAAGTGCAGGACAATCAAAGAAAATACCTGTTAACTTCGACGAAAATCAACGCCAGGCATTTGAAAAACTTAAGAGTGTTCTCGCGTCTGAAAACGTAATGCTATTATATCCAAACTACAAAAAAGCGTTCGACTTGACGACAGATGCTTCGTCTTTTAGTTTGGGAGCAGTCTTGTCACAGGACGGAAAACCCATAACCATGATATCACGAACTTTAAAGGACAGGGAACTAAATTTTGCAACTAACGAAAGGGAGTTATTAGCAATAGTATGGGCCTTAAAAAAGCCTCAGAAATTACTTATACGGCGTGAAAAATTTAAACATTTTTACTGACCATCCAGCCACTTACTTTCGCCGTCTCAGATCGCAATCCAAACGCAAAAATTAAGCGCTGGAAAGCTTTCATTGACGAGCACAACGCCCAAGTTTTTTTATAAGCCAGGAAAAGAGAATTACGTCGCTGACGCACTGTCCCGACAGCACATCCACGCGCTAGAAGAGGATGCCCAGTCAGATATTGCCATAATACATACCCTGCAGTTCTGGCTGTTCACAAGTGAATTTTGGCAATTGCCAATCATGTGTGTAGGAAAGGGAAAGGGTTATTCCTAAGTTTCCCTCTCTTCCTCACTCTTATAATACGATTTCGTTGCTTGCACCCGACGGCGGCCCGACTCCAAATTTGTCTTCTATTCTTTCGTTTTTCTAATTGCACTGTTGTCATTCTCCGTTAGAAACAAAAAATTAGTTTTCGATGGAAAATACGGCTGAGGGGCGCTCGACTTATGTATACTCTTCTGATGTTAAAGTTCTTCAAATATAAATATAATATAACATATATGTTACATATATATATATATAATATTATTTAAATTATGGAACCGAGGTAACCATAACATTGATTACAAGTGTATGTGGATACATATAACACTGTACGACAAAAAAATGTTTAAGTTGATTTTTTCTTATTTTTCACTTCTACTAATCAAAATAAGAATACAAGTTTGGGGATTTGTTAATATCAATAGCCAATCAGCTTCTACGCACACTCAAATGTCCCAAAAACGCGTGTTTTTGCATATTTCACAGCCTTATAATCACATATTGGGAAAATATTTTTTCACCGTTATAAGCGTTAATGCAAGTTCAATATCTATTAATTAAAATATATTAAGCAAATATACCATTGGGCTTTTATCACAATGCTTTAAAAATTTTTTCTCCCAGCTCTATACTCTGGGCGACTACGTATGGAACTTGTTACGCGAGGATACCTCTGAAAAAGCCAAAAAAAAAAATCAGAAAAAAATTTCACTTTTAAAAAAAATAATAGTTTATTGGAAGTAAAAAAAAATAATATTTTGTGTTAAATATTTTCATAATAATAATTTCATAAAATTTATCATAAAAAAAGAAATCCTATCACTTAGAAGGTGGCATAAATATTTTTGTGCATAACTTATGCACCTTAACCGAAAACAATCAAAAAAGTAACTTAAACAAAGATTTTGTTAAATTTTGTTGCACAGTGTAATATAACTCGCGTGTCATTTATGGTCGGTTATACCCAAAAAGAAGGGTATACTAAAAGGGTGAAAAATAAAATTGAACTGCGTCATTCTTTTGCGTAGTGCGTTGACAATATGTTGTCAAATTTCTTAATTTGTGCAACGGGAAGCGCAAATGTTTAAAAATCATGTAAGTGTCGTTAAGATTACAAAAATATTATGTTTTTTACTACAAACTTATTTAAATCTTTTTAGGATTAAGCCATACAGATGTATGTCCGATAATTTCCTTTGAAAGGTAAGTTTGCGCTAAATTAAAAAAAGTAATATATGTATAATATTTAAATTTACATTACTCCACCTGGGAGCTTAGAGCCTCTACAATTTCTTGTAGAAGATTCATTATCATTGATTTTCGATCGTACCGGTGATAAGCCAGTAGCGACTTATCCTAGCGGTGGGGTTGCCACCTGGCGCCATCTAGGAGTGACGAAAATGCTATTGTTGGGTCCATAGTAACGTGGACGAGGGGGTGTGCGGGTCCGGGGAGCCGAAATTTGTTACTAATGTTAAGTGAGCGATACCGTTTCTTTTTCTCGGGGAGCCTGGGGCTCGACTCGAACCCGGCCTTCCGGACCGGAGGCCAGCGCTCTACCTGCTGGGCCACCGTCCCCCCAATGTATAATATGTAATAACGAAAATATTTTTGTACCATAGATGGACGCAAAACAGCCGATGTCTTGCAAATACTCCACATAAATGGTAAACAAAAACTTTCGAAATTCATATTTTTAATGTGCTTATCTCTTATGTTACAAAATAAGGTATTTTATAAAATAAAAATAAAAAAATGTATATATATTGTTTTTCATATGAATTTGGGGATGAAATTTTGAACATTGGCATATATGATTTCCCTAAGGGCGATCCTCGAGGAAAACCCCGCTTCCACTTCCGCTACGAATTCCTCTATGCCTTATACGAATTTTTCCATACAAAATGCGTATAAGGCACCGAGGAATCGTTCGATGAAACGGCCAAAAAGTTCATCGAGAGCTGCACCTATGAAGAAAACTTGAATCCCATACAAAATTCCTCGCGCAATTCCTCGGTGCGGGCATACCTCCGTACCCCGGTTCCTCGGTGCTTCCTCGCGGATTTCATATAGGAAAAAGCTATTTTGGAACTGCAGGGTAGCGAGCTATCACTCACCTACACTATTGAAAAAACAGACAAACCGGTCAACTGCTTTCGGAACCAGATAATCATAGAAGAAAGCGGAACTGCTTCAGTTAGAACGGTCATTATGTTTGGCGAAAAAACTCGACATCTCTTATATTTCTCGGATAGAGAAACACTTATACAGAGAGTATGCGATGTGGTCAAAAAGACCCTGCAGTTCCAAAAGTGGCTTGTCGTCGATGACATGGACGACGACCCACCGATGCCAGTGTCCGTAGAACCTGGTGCCGAACTGATGCCATTTCATATAAAGCTCTTGAATGGCATTTAAGGATTTGACATGCATGCCGCTCTCGATGACCATTTTGTCCGAGTCATCGAACAAGGCATCGATGACTTATACGAATTTTGTATGGAGAAAATTTGTATAAGATATCGATGATATCGTAGATGGCGTGGAGGCGATGTTGTCATCTATGCCAATGTCTAAAATGTCATCCCCAAATTCATAAGAAAAACAATATATATAATTAAATGTTTGAACCATAAGTTTTCAATAAAAAAAAAAAAAATTAACTTTATTTCTTATACTCAATTGGTTACAAATATTCTTTAGTGGAAGAACACCGACCTGTCACTTGCAAGTCTCAAACTGAACTCAACTCCTAACTCTGACTTCCTTTACGATCATACCTCGGTTGTGGAGCTTTCGAGCTTTACTTGAGTGTGTTTATTCTAACTGAGTGTGTTTTATTGTTTAGGCTAAGAACTTTCCCGATTGGACTTTGGATTCTTGGGTTTGAATTTGTTTATGGCCTTGGTCCCGAAATTTGAGTTTACGACTTTGGTTTGGGAATCTGAATTATGGGAACGTGCTAAATGCGCGTTTCTATCTAAAATGTTTAGTCTGAGGATTGATTTACAAGTACTTTTCCATCCTCAATTATGTTTAGGTTTAATTTGGTTAAGGATCATATTCGGTACATTTGCATATTTGAATCTAAGTGTCAAGGGTAAGTTCAAGCAAGTATTAGATGTGTATGTGTGAGTGTGTGGGTGTGTAGACACCCTGCAGTTCCAAAAGTGCCTTGTCGTGGATGACATGGACGACTACCCACTGATGTCAGTGTCCGAAGCACATGGATCCGCACTGATGTCATTTCATATAAAGTTGTTGTATGGCATTTAAGGATTTGACATGCATGTCGCTCTCGATGACCATTTTGTCCGAGTCATCGAGCGAGGCATCGATGGCTTATACGAATTTTGTATAGAGAAAATTCGTATAAGCTATTGATGCTTTCGTTGCTGGCGTGGAGGCGATGTTGTCATCTAGGCCATTGTCTAAAATGTCATCCCCAAATTCATATGAAAAACAATATATATATATATATATTTTTTTTTTATTTAATTAATTAATCTTATTTTGAAACATAAGAGATACGTACATAAATAATATGAAATTAGAAAGTTTTTGTTTACCATTTATCTGGAATATTTGCAGGACAACGGCTGTTTTGCGTCCATCTATGGTACAAAAATATTTTTATTATGACATATTGTATATGTATTACTTTTTTTAATTTAAAGCAAACTTACCTTTCAAACGAATTTATCGTACATACAGGCTGAATCCTAAAAAGATTTAAATAAGTTTGTAGTAAAAGACATAATATTTTTGTAATCTTAACGACACTTACATGATTTTTAAACAATTCCGCTGCCCGTTGCGCAAATTAAGTAATTTCACAACTAACTGTCAACGCACAACGCAAAAGAATGAGCAGTTCAATTTTATTTTGCACCCTTTTAGTATACCCTTCCTTTTTGGGTATAACCGACCATAAATGACACGCGAGTTATATTATATCTATATTTGCAATCAATGTTATGTTATGGTTATATTGGTTCAATAATTTAAATAATGTTGTATATATAAAATATATTATATACCTATGTATATAACTTTATATATATATAATATTTAATATTTTAAGAACTTTAACATCAAAAGGGTATACATAAGTCGAGCGCCCCTAAGCCGTATTTTCCATCGAAAACCAATTTTTTGTTTCTAACGGAGAATGACAACAGTAAAATTAGAAAAACGAAAGAATAGAAGACAAATTTGGAGTCGGGCCGCCGTCGGGTGGAAGCAACGAAATCGTATTATAAGAGTGAGAAAAAGACGGAAACTTAGGAATGTTCCTTTTCCTTTCCTACACATTGATTGCTTGAATGCCACGAGACACCCGGTGACAGCCAGAACTGCAGGGGACGTAGTCAATACAATTTTATGCCAACTACCAGTACTGGCATTTATACCCCATAAATTAATAGAAACTTTCCCAACAACCACATTCCGTTACACGAACCGTATGGTGACTGACATCCTAGACAAAAACGAACAAAAAGAAATTACGGTGTCAGAACATAACAGGGCTCATAGAGCCGCTCAGGAAAACGTGAAACAGATTCTGTAAGACTATTTTTTTCCCAAAATGACTCATATGGCAAATGAGGTGGTGCAAATTGTAAAATATGCCAGAAGGCAAAATACCATAGACACCCTCAAAAACAAATTCTCGGAGAAACACCCAATCCCCTTATACACAGGCGAACTCCTACATATTGACATATTTTCGACAGACAAAAAATACTTTTTAACTTGCATAGACAAATTTTCAAAATTTTCAATTGTTCAACCAATCGCTTCCAGAACCATTGCAGAATTTCTACCGGCGACCGAAAACAATATATTGCGATAATGAGCCCTCTATAAAATCTGAAACAATTAGGTCTCTTTTAAGCAACCGGTTTAACGTGCAAATCGTTAATGCACCACCGCTTCACAGTACATCGAACGGACAAGTGGAAAGATTCCACAGTACACTAACAGAAATTGCACGGTGTTTAAAAATCGAAAGAGGTATTCAGGACACGGTTGAATTAATACTACTCGCGTCTATAGAATACAATGGAACCATTCACTCTGTAACAAATAAACGACCCATCGACATAAATCACTCATCAACTATAAAGCTTAACGCAGAAATTAGAGATAAAGTCTTAAATGCACAGAACATCCAACTACAAAGATTAAATAAAACTAGACAAGACAGAAATTTTCAAGTAGGAGACAAAGTTCTCGTAAAATCAAATAAGAGGTTGGGAAACCAACTTTCAAATTTGTACACCGAGGAAACCATTGAAGCAGATTTGGGGACCACAGTCTTAATAAAAGGGAGGGCGGTCCATAAGGACAATTTGAGGTAATTATAATAAAGTTAATTTTTTCTGTTTTTTAAACTGTTTTATTTAGGTCACCCTAGGGTCAAAATTAGAAATTAATATTTAAGTACCTTCCTGTTGTCCGATTGAGCTGAAATTTGGTACACACCTTCAGTTCCGATGACAATACAATATAGTAATGTCAATAACATTGTAAATCCAAGATGGCGGCCGCAAAATGGCGGATAACGTAGGTTCTATCAATCCCATCAATATGGGTATCAAATGAAAGGTCTCCACAAGTAGAATACAATGTACTAAATAAAATTAAAATTCAAGATGGCGGCCTCTGCAAAATGGCGGATAACTTATGTTTTATCAATCCCATCAACATGGGTATCATTGTCACTGTCAAACACATCAGATTAATTCAGATCAATCTGACAACAAACGGGGTAAGCTAAATCTTATATATAAAAATGAATCGCAAAATGTGTTGGTAAGCGCATAACTCAACAACGCCTGGGCCGATTTTGATGAAATTTTTTGTGTGTATTCCAGGGGGTTTGAGGATGGTTTAGATTAATTATTTTATAAAGCAAAACGAGCTAAAGAAAGTGAAGTCGATAGAAACAAAACTGGAGGTTTACCAGCAGAACTGGAAATATTTGTGGGGGCCAAACTCATGCTACGGTCCAATTTTGACGTTTCGAAGGGATTTATAAATGGCGCTATAGGCTACATCAACGAAATCGTTTGGCCTCAATTTCGTCGAACTCAGATGTAAGCAACAGATGTACCTTCCGTCCGAATTGATTTCGAAAAAGACGGAGTACATCTTATACACCCGAAAGCCATACAGTTTCCAGCTAAGTACAATTACGGGACGGCTGAGAGAATGTTGTTTTTAATACTATCATGGGCTTCTACAGTAGGTACATAAAATGCAGGGCAGCACTGTGGATCACGCAGTCGTATACTTAGGTGCGAAACTGTTTGAAGAAGGTCAAGCTTACGTGGCTCTTAGTAGAGTAAGATCTTTGCAGGGACTACGTGAGGAGTTGGACTGCAACAAACTAACGGCCAAGAAACCATGCAATAATGAGGCACTAAATCAATTAAACAGAATGCGAATTAAAAACTAATAAAAACTTAATCAAATTTGTTAAAAAAAAAAACTTTTTAATTTAAAAGGTTTTATGTAAACATACATTGCAATGTTTAAGATAAATGTACTAATTATTGGACCTCTGGGGGCGTCGACCGTTTAAATGACTATTACTCATGGGAACAAAATGGTAAAAAAAAATATAAATAAAAATGCATCGGGGGAAACCACTTTGGGTCGCCTTGATACATTGTTAGAACAGTATAATAAAAAAGGTAAAAAAAATTTTTAAGTTAAACCGTTTTATGTAAAACAATTACTAAATGTACTAAAAGCCTAAAAATTATATAAAATAGATACAGACGTGGGAATTATAAACATATGCTTAGACTAGACTAAAATAAAACCGTGGGGCAAACAAACATTTTAATCAACGATTGTACACAATTGACTTGCCCCACGGTTTTATTTAAGTCTAGTCTAAGCATATGTTTATAATTCCCACGTCTGTATCTATTTTATATTATTTTTAGGCTTTTAGTACATTTAGTAAATGCTTTACATAAAACGGTTTAACTTAAAAATTTTTTTTTACCTTTTTTTATTTATTTTCAACACCTCAGGATTTGGACGGTACTTCTACTCGCCGTATCAATAACGGCCAAAATCACCGATTATACGGCCTCAAACTACATTCTTAATTTTGCTAAAGATAATACTATAGCTGACTGTGGTAACAAAATCATGCCGGTTGGAAACTGCAGCACCGCCCTTACAACAACATTTTGCAGAGAAATCCCCTACACAACCTGCGCACAGCAACTTCAGTCAGGAGGCAACGCACACTGTTCGACTCGCATCAGCCCCCTTGAACCCCTAACAATCATCGATGATGGCGTCATCATTCTCAATGACGGAACAGCTACGATCAATGGACAACTGGTAATCGGAACGTTCCTCGTTACATTCGACGACGAGGTAAAAATAATAACACCATATACATAAACTTGAAGAGCTACGTTAAAAAATCACCAGCCCCCGCTGTATCAACATTCCTTAACATTAAGGACCATCAAGAAATACTTAGCTTACCATACTTACAAAAATTAAATATGAAAAACCTACGTTAAGGATTAACATTAAGGACCATCAAGAAATACTTAGCTTACCATACTTACAAAAAATAAATATGAAGGCACGGGAAACACGGCCTATAATATCTGGAGTGGCCGCGATCGCCTTCTTGGTCATCTGCTTTACTATTTACAAGCCCTATCAGAAATGCCAGCGAGACCAACGTCAGCGTGACCTTTAAGTTATCATTGACAGCTTCAAGAAGTCCGAGGACGTCCTTCATCTAAGTAAGGGAGGAGTTAACACTGTCTCCCAGCAAAAGGGAAGTTCCCAGGCTGATAATGCTTAACAGAATAAAATAATGCAAGGCTAGCGACACCTGCGGACGTTGCACAACGACGTTGCCAAAATCTCAGGCTTTGGTCAGCGCAATCAGCGGGCAATGCACTCCGATGCAACGGCGGCTACCCAACACCATGCATGGGCAGCCGGGTCAGCACTTTTACGGCATAGGGCTAGCTTTCGTTATAAGAATTAATGTACTTAGCATTTAGTTGAATTTTGGAAATAAATCGTGACGGTCGTAACCTCAAGCTCCAAGTCTTCTCATTCGTGCAGTACCGCGCGTCTTACAGTAAATCCTAAAAAGGAAATTTTGTTAATTTATACATTCCCAAGATCGTTGGGAATGTGGTTTTAAAAGTATATGAGAAGCAGATTAAATACTCATGGTTAGAAACTGTATAGAGGTGAAAGGGCGCTTTAATAATTTTCTATGCTTTCCAGTATTCATAGATGCAAGCAACATTTGCACGTAAATAAAGAAATAAATCATTTGTTTTTATACCCTTTGAAAAA